>NW_025534409.1:102500-122500 GCF_020615455.1 Coregonus clupeaformis | reverse complement strand
AAAGAAGGATTATAAGCCTCGAGACAATTGAGACATGGATAAGTGTACCCATCAATATGTGATGTGATTTGTTGATTTGTTGATTAAACTCAACTGATATTACAAAAAAAATACATTCCATTGCATGAGCCACATCACTTAACATCATTTGAATGGACATTCTACATTACCATGGAATTTATTGCATCACAATACCAGACAGCCATTGTGAGTGTACCCATGAGTTGACCAGTCAAATTGCCAGGGATAGAGGTTCCAAGCCTGTTCTCTTCATTCTATTTCTATGTATGCTGCTGCATTGTGGGGGGTGTTGCCTAGGCAACCGAAGACCCGTTTGCTATTTTCTTGTTGCAGCAAGGAGCAACAAAGTTTAATTATGTTGTTAAGAGTCCATGTTACCGCAGAAACTCAACTGCACGAATGCCCGGGCCTCCCGTCTTCAGTCAGCTGTAACATATATTTATTTTTTTACAAGTTAGACAGTTACTTTATTTTCATGGTGGTCTTCATCCATAACCGTCAGTTACAGGGTTATACGGTAATTTTGCCAGCCCTACATGTGTGTAGAGGACTCTACTCTCCTGGCACACATCCAGCTAATGGTGAATAACCTTACTGTCTGGGGTTCTGTATAATAACATTACTCTGTAGGGTTCTGTATAATAACCTTAATCTATAGGGTTCTGTATAATAACCTTACTGTCTGGGGTTCTGTATAATAACATTACTCTGTAGGGTTCTGTATAATAACCTTAATCTATAGGGTTCTGTATAATAACCTTACTGTCTGGGGTTCTGTATAATAACATTACTCTGTAGGGTTCTGTATAATAACCTTAATCTATAGGGTTCTGTATAATAACCTTACTGTCTGGGGTTCTGTATAATAACATTACTCTGTAGGGTTCTGTATAATAACCTTATACATAGGGTTCTGTATATGTGTGTGTGTGGTTGTGTGGTATTAAGGGGCTTAGATGCCAGATCCTGTATAACTGCACTCTCCTGACTACAATCATACCTCACAAACCAGACCCACTACATCTCCCTCAATGGCCACACCTCAGACTCCACTGCAGTTCTACAGGGTGTCCCCCAGGGCTCAGACTCAGTTGCAGGTCTACAGGGTGTCCCCCAGGGCTCAGACTCCACTGCAGTTCTACAGGGTGTCCCCCAGGGCTCTGACTCAGCTGCAGTTCTACAGGGTGTCCCCCAGGGCTCAGACTCCACTGCAGTTCTACAGGGTGTCCCCCAGGGCTCTGACTCAGCTGCAGTTCTACAGGGTGTCCCCCAGGGCTCAGACTCAGCTGCAGTTCTACAGGGTGTCCCCCAGGGCTCAGACTCAGCTGCAGTTCTACAGGGTGTCCCCCAGGGCTCAGACTCCACTGCAGGTCTACAGGGTGTCCCCCAGGGCTCTGACTCCACTGCAGTTCTACAGGGTGTCCCCCAGGGCTCTGACTCAGCTGCAGTTCTACAGGGTGTCCCCCAGGACTCTGACTCAGCTGCAGTTCTACAGGGTGTCCCCCAGGACTCTGACTCAGCTGCAGTTCTACAGGGTGTCCCCCAGGGCTCTGACTCAGCTGCAGTTCTACAGGGTGTCCCCCAGGGCTCTGACTCAGCTGCAGTTCTACAGGGTGTCCCCCAGGGCTCAGACTCCACTGCAGTTCTACAGGGTGTCCCCCAGGGCTCAGACTCCACTGCAGTTCTACAGGGTGTCCCCCAGGGCTCAGACTCAGCTGCAGTTCTACAGGGTGTCCCCCAGGACTCTGACTCAGCTGCAGTTCTACAGGGTGTCCCCCAGGGCTCAGACTCAGCTGCAGTTCTACAGGGTGTCCCCCAGGGCTCTGACTCAGCTGCAGTTCTACAGGGTGTCCCCCAGGGCTCAGACTCCGCTGCAGTTCTACAGGGTGTCCCCCAGGGCTCAGACTCCACTGCAGTTCTACAGGGTGTCCCCCAGGGCTCAGACTCAGCTGCAGTTATACAGGGTGTCCCCCAGGGCTCTGTGCTGGGTCCTAACTCGTCATCATCTACATCCTCCCTCTTGGTCAGATCCTCCGTCACTTCAACCTTGACTTCCACTGCTATGCCGATGACACCCAGATCTACCTCAGCACCAAGTCCATCCTCACCCACCTCTTACTCCCCAGGTTGAAGCTCCAGAGTTTCAGTTACAGGGCTTTCTCCAGGGTTGCTCCAAGGCTCTGGAACTCCCTCCCTCCAGCCGTCCATGACTCTGAGTCATCACTATCTTTCAGTCCCTCCTAACTGGGTTCGTATCCTAATCCCAACCCTGCCCCTTACCCAAAACCGGGTTCGTATCCTAACCCCAATCCCGGCCCTTACCCTAAACTGGGTTTGTATCCTAACCCCAATTCCACCCCTTACCCTAAAACAGCTCTCTTCATTCATGTCTTGTTTAGTCTGATGTACTGGTGTTTTTCTTTTTCATTTCTATAATTGTAAATTTGGGTCCTACAGTGATTGCTCTGAGTCTCGGTGTGGTTTCGTCTGTACTGTAAAACCCGACCACATCTGTTGCCACGGCTTCCTCCGAAGCTGCCTCCTCTCCTTGTTCGGGCAGGCTTCGGCGTTCGTCGTCACCGGCCTTCTAGCCACTGCAACATCTCATCATTCCATTTGTTTGTCTATTACACACACCTGGTTCATACCCCCTCATTAGTATGTGTATAAGTGTTCCCTCTGCCCCCTTGTCCTTGTGGTTGATGTGAGGAGAGACAAATAGCTTGTTTGAGCTACGTGTATTTTGTATTGTACTGTGTGCCTGTATTTGCTCCAGTGCGCCTGTTTTGTGTACTGGACTGTTTGACGCTATCCTGCGTAACTCTGTATTCCAGAATAAACTCTGTATTCTGTGATTGACCCTCCTGCGCCTGACTCCTTCAAAATCACCCATCACATCTGTCTAGTTCAGTCCGCTGTTCTGATAAAGCTGTATTAAACCAGACCACATCTGTCCAGTTCAGCCCGCTCCTCTCCCTCCTCTGATAAAGATGTCTGGTTGTAAACACAGAGAGAGAACAATGCTGAAATCCAGTCTTTCTCTCTACCAGGCATAATTCCCTCCCCAATCTCCCTCCTCACAAAGCCTCAGTACTAATGCCAGCCCTCACAAAGCCTCCGTACTAATGGTAGCCAAATCACCTTCCAGAGAAAACAGGAGATCCTTGAAACTCTTGGAAACTGAAAACAATAAAAGTTAGAATATTTTCCTGGGGAGGGAAGAGAAAAGCGTTCTTCACACCAATAGCTGAGCTTCTCTTTTCATCTGCCAGGCCTCACTCTCCATCTCTCTTTCTACTCTCTCTCTTTCTCTCTCGCTCCCTCTCTCTCTATGTTCCATTTGTTTCTCTTTCAAGGACGTTTTGATTAACAATGCCAATTTATGGAGTGCATAATTCCAGTCCTCCTGTGTGTGTGTTATTCCTCCTGGCTCGCCCTCTACAAGAACAGATACAACTTATTCTGCTGCCTCCCTCATTGAATCTCACTTCTCATCTCTCTCTCTCTCTCTCTCTCTCTCTCTCTCTCTCTCTCTCTCTTCTCATATTTCTCTCTCTTCTCTCTCTCTCTCTCTTCTCTCTCTCTTCTCTCTCTCTCTCTCTCTCTCCTCTCTCTGTCTCTCTTCTCTCTCTCTCTCTCTCTCTCTTCTCTCTGTCTGTCTCTCTCCTCTCTCTGTCTCTCTTCTCTCTCTCTCTCTCTCGCTAACTTTTTAGCTAGCTAGCTAGCCTGTTATGCTAGCGATTATGCTAACTTTTTAGCTAACTAGCTAGCCTGTTATGCTAGCGATGACGCTAACTTTTTAGCTAAGCTGGTAGAGCACGGCGCTTGTAACGCCAAGGTAGTGGGTTCGAACCCCGGGACCACCCATACACAAAAAAATGTATGCACGCATGACTGTAAGTTGCTTTGGATAAAAGCGTCTGCTAAATGGCATATTATATTATTATATATTATAGCTAGCTAGCTCACACTGGCAGGAGTATGGGTAGGGCCTGCTTTTTGGTTAATCATGTCACATTACCTGAATTTTAACCTTTATTTAAATAAATAAAAATCAAGCTTTCCAGCACCATCCTCAGACAATTGCTTTCTGGAAAAGGCCTAAAATAAAGGTTAAAATCCAGGTCATGTGAAATGATCAACCAAAATGCAGGGCCCTAAATGGGGTAACATTAGTTACAGCGTGGTGAGGGTGAATTTAATTATTTCTTCAACAACTTGATAACTAGCTAGTCATCTAGCTAGTTGTACCAAAGGGCTTTCTACAAACATTATCTAGCTAACTAGCAACATTAGCGACGCTAGCTGCACAGTTACATTGGCCACCTAGCAACATGACATCATTACAAAATTCTATGGGCAATGGAAATGCAATTTGAGCTGTGCCCACTGACGCCAGCCCAACCTGGATTGAATAAAAAGTGACAATGGAATTGAGGGTTGAGTGTGTGTGGTTTAATACTGATACAGTGCATTCAGAAAGTATTCACACCCCTCGACTCTTTCCACATTTTATTGTGTTACAGCGTGTATTCAAAATGGATAAAATTTGATTTTGTGTCACTGGCCTACACAGAATACCCCATAAAGTCAAAGGGGATTTGTGTTTGTAAAAATGTTTAAAAAAGTAATTAAAAATGAAAAGCTGAAATGTCTTGACTCAGTAAGTATTCAACCCCTTTCTTATAGCAAGCCTAAATAAGTTCCGGAGTACAAATGTGCTTAATAAGTCACTTAATAAGTTGTATGGAATCACTCTGTGTGCAATAATAGTGTTTAACATGATTTTTGAATGACTACCTCATTTCTGTACCCCACACATACAATTATCTGTAAGGTCCCTCAGTCGAGCAGTGACTTTCAAAACACAGATTCAACCACAAAGACCAGGGAAGCTTTGCAAAGAAGGGCAACTATTGGTAGATCGGTAAAAAAAAAAAAGAAGCAGAAATTGAATATCCATTTGAGCATGGTGAAGTTATTAATTACACTTTGGATGGTGTATCAATACACCCAGTCTAACTCAGTTGCCAGAGAGGAAGGAAACCGCTCAGGGATTTCACCATGAGGCCAATGGTGACTTTAAAACAGCTATAGAGTTTAATGGCTGTAATAGGAGAAAACTGAGGATCAACAACATTCTAGTTACTCCACAATACTAACATAAATGACAGAGTGAAAAGAAGAAAGCCTGTACAAAAGAAAAATACTCCAAAAGATGCATCCTGTTTGCAACAAGGCACTTTTTTTTTTAGGTTAAACAGAAACGGAATAGAGCTAAGCACAGGCAAAATCCTAGAGGAAAATCTGGTTCAGTCTGCTTTCCAACAGACACTGGTAGACAAATTCACCTTTCAGCAGGACAATAACCTAAAACACAAGGCCAAATATACACTGGAGTTGCTTACCAAGACGACATTGAATGTTCCTGAGTGGCTACTTACAGTTTTGACTTAAAACGTTTTGAAAATCTATGGCAAGACTTGAAAATGGCTGTCTAGCAATGATCAACAACCAACTTGACAGAGCTCGAAGAATTTAAAAAATAATAATGTGCCAATATGGTACAATCCAGGTGTGCAAAGCTCTTAGAGACTTACCCAGAAATACTCACAGCTGTAATCGCTGCCAAAGGTGATTCTAACATGTATTGACCCAGGGGTGTGAATACTTATGTAAATTAGATATTTCTGGATTTAATTTTCAATAAATCTGCAAAAGTGTCTAAAACATGTTTTCACTATGTCATTCTGGGGTATTGTGTGTAGATGGGTGTGACCACAGCACCCGTCTATATCTCCAACAGGCAGCTGCAGCTTTGACTCACTGTGTCTGTGTCTGTGTGTGTGTGTGTGTCTGGAGCTGCCATGCTGTTTTCCTCATTTGCGGTGACAAATAGGCATCCTGTGGTGGGGACGCTGTTTATATATGTGTGTGTGTGTGTGTATGTCTATCTGTGTGTGTGTGTTGACCCTTGACATCTCATTTAGTTCTGATAAATGGCTGCTCTCTCAGGGAGGAGAGGTCACTGTGGAGGAAACAACCTGGTAGGAGAACACATACACACACACACAACCCTTCCTCTTCTTCTGTCCATCCATCCACACCTCTAGTCTTCCTCTCACCTCTTCCTCTTCCTCTGTCCATCCATCCACACCCCTAGTCTTCCTCTCACACCTTCCTCTTCCTCTGTCCATCCATCCACCCCTCTAGTCTTCCTCTCACCCCTTCCTCTTACAACTCATATCTGTCGTAAGCTCAGCCTCTGTCTCTCTGTTCGCTCTCTTTGTCTGACACTGCGTCTGCCAGCTGAGCGAGAGAGAAAATAAGAGAGATAGAGGACAGAGAGAGAGAGAGAGAGAGAGAGAGAGACACAGACAGACAGTGAGAGAGAGAGAGAGAGAGAGAGAGAGAGAGAGAGAGAGAGAGAGAGAGAGGACACAGACAGACAGAGAGAGGGAAAGTGAGAGAGAGAGATAGAGAGATAGAGGACACAGACAGAGAGAGAGAGAGAGAGAGAGGGCACAGACAGACAGAGAGAGAGAGAGAGAGAGAGTGAGAGAGAGAGAGAGAGAGAGAGAGAGAGAGGGGGACACAGACTGATCGAGAGAGAGAGAGAGAGAGAGAGAGAGAGAGAGAGAGAGGACACAGACAGACCGAGAGAGAGAGAGAGAGAGAGGGGGGAGAGAGAGAGGACACAGACAGACTGAGAGAGAGAGAGAGAGAGAGAGAGAGAGAGAGAGAGAGAGAGAGAGAGAGAGAGACAGAGATAAAACATATGACATTATAAAATCCATGTACACAAACAACAAGTGTGCGGTTAAAATTGGCAAAAAACACACACATTTCTTTCCACAGGGCCGTGGGGTGAGACAGGGATGCAGTTTAAGCCCCACCCTCTTCAACATATATATCAACAAATTGGCGAGGGCACTAGAACAGTCTGCAGCACCCGGCCTCACCCTACTAGAATCTGAAGTCAAATGTCTACTGTTTGCTGATGATCTGGTGCTTCTGTCACCAACCAAGGAGGGCCTACAGCAGCACCTAGATCTTCTGCATAGATTCTGTCAGACCTGGGCCCTGACAGTAAATCTCAGTAAGACAAAAATAATGGTGTTCCAAAAAAGGTCCAGTTGCCAGGACCACAAATACAAATTCCATCTAGACACCGTTGCCCTAGAGCACACAAAAAACTATACACACCTCGGCCTAAACATCAGCGCCACAGGTAACTTCCACAAAGCTGTGAACGATCTGAGAGACAAGGCAAGAAGGGCCTTCTATGCCATCAAAAGGAACATAAAATTTGACATACCAATTAGGATCTGGCTAAAAATACTTGAATCAGTTATAGAACCCATTGCCCTTTATGGTTGTGAGGTCTGGGGTCCGCTCACCAACCAAGAATTCACAAAATGGGACAAACACCAAATTGAGACTCTGCATGCAGAATTCTGCAAAAACATCCTCTGTGTACAACGTAAAACACCAAATAATGCATGCAGAGCAGAATTAGGCCAATACCCGCTAATTATCAAAATCCAGAAAAGAGCCGTTAAATTCTATAACCACTTAAAATGAAGTGATTCCCAAACCTTCCATAACAAAGCCATCACCTACAGAGAGATGAACTTGGAGAAGAGTCCCCTAAGTAAGCTGGTCCTGGGGCTCTGTTCACAAACACAAACAGACCCCACTGAGCCCCAGGACAACAGCAGAATAGCTGACCACTGTGACTGACCAAAACTTAAGGAAAGCTTTGACTATGTACAGACTCAGTGAGCATAGCCTTGCTATTGAAAAATGCTGCCGTAGGCAGACCTGGCTCTCAAGAGAAGACAGGCTATGTGCACACTGCCCACAAAATGAGGTGGAAACTGAGCTGCACTTCCTAACCTCCTGCCAAATGTATGACCATATTAGAGACACATATTTCCCTCAGATTACAGTGATCCACAAAGAATTAGAAAACAAACCCAATTTTGATAAACTCCCTTATCTACTGGGTGAAAAACCACAGTGTGCCATCACAGCAGCAAGATTTGTGACCTGTTGCCACAAGAAAAGGGCAACCAGTGAAGAACAAACACCATTGTAAATACAACACATATTTATGTTTATTTATTTTCCCATTTGTCCTTTAACTATTTGCACATTGTTACAACACTATATATATATATATATATATATATATATATATATATTCTTTTGGACCTTCTGAGTGTAATGTTTACTGTTAATATTTATTGTTTATTTCACTTTTTTTTACTATCTACTTCACTTGCTTTGGCAATGTTAACATACGTTTCCCATGCCAATAAAGCCCTTAAATTGAATTGAAATTGAATTGATATGGAGAGATAGAGCGAGATGACACAGACAGACTGAGAGAAAGAGAGAGACAGATAGACAGAACGAGGGAGAGAGATGAGAACATGCAGTTCCATCTAGATAAACGTTGTGTCAGCGTTAGGAAGCAGCCGCAGCATTTCTGTTGGATCAGTCTGTACCTTTAACATGATGACAGAGATCTTTAGATTCTACCGTTAAACTCTCTCTCTCTCTCTCTCTCTCTCTCTCTCTCTCTCTCTCTCTCTCTCTCTCTCTCTCTCTCTCTCTCTCTCTCTCTCTCTCTCTCTCTCTCTCTCTCTCTCTCTCTCTCTCTCTCTCTCTCTCTCTCTCTCTCTCTCTCTCTCTCTCTCTCTCTCCATGAGTTGACAGGTAGAGTTGTGCATTAATCTTCTAAAGCACTCCTTATACAGACAGGCAGACAGGCACGCAGGCAGGCAGACAGACAGACAGACAGACAGACAGGCAGGCAGGCAGACAGACAGGCAGACTGCTTTAGCTGGTTATTGTTTTAGGGCAGAGGTAACAGGAGGTGCTGAAAATCATTGATTTCCATCTCTGCATTTGAATCCGTTTCTGATTTAGACTGGCGTGATAGTGGTGCACAGCAGTCTCTCTAACAGTTGACCTTAGGGTCAAAGCGTTGTCAGTGATTGGTTTTGCTGTAGAGTGATCAGAGTCCCGGTTGGTCATGAAATCTCCTTCCTGTTTTAACCTCTGTTAAATGATGAACACACACACACACACACACACACACACTGGAACCCGTCAGGGACATACAAGGCTTCTTGGGAAATTGCAAGCAATTAAAAGTATATTAGCCGTTCAAGGCCAAAAATAATTACTGCTCTCTCGCCATTGTGTTTTAAAAATAACTGCAGGCTGCAATAATAAGCTGCGCGTGCAACACAGACAGCACAAACACACACACACACACGCACTGTAGACAATCAGCAGGCATGCAGTGTATAGCATGGTGTGCCCGTAACACTGTCTCATCTGTTTAAAAGGTCCCTTTTGATTTCACGCCTCTCTGTCCTCTCTCCTCTCTCTCTATTTCTGTCCCCCTCTCTCTCTCTCTCTTGCTTTCTCTCTGTCACCTCTCGCTCTTGGTTCTCTCTCTCTCACTTCTCGCTCTCTCTCTCACCTCAAGCTCTCTGTTCTCTCTCCCCTCTCTTTCTCCGTCCTCCTCTCTCTCTCTCTTTCTCCTCTCTCTCTCCCCCCCCTCTCTCTCTCCCTCCTTCGCTCTCTCTGTCCCGTCTCCCTCCGTCTCTCTCTTTCTTCCTCTCTCCGTTCTCTCTCCGCTCTCATCCTTCTCTCTCTCTCTCCCTCTCTCTCTCTCTCCTGTCTCCCTCCGTCTCCTCTCTCTGTTCTCTCTCTCTCTCTCTCTCTCCCTCTCTCTCTCTCTCCCGTCTCCCTCCGTCTCCTCTCTCTGTTCTCTCTCTCTGCCTCTCTCTCTCTCTCTCTCTCTCTCTCTCTCTCTGCCTCTCTCTCTCTCTCTCTCTCTCTCTCTCTCTCTCCCTCTCCCTTGGATTCTGGCCTTGATGTTCTTCTGAGGTAGAATAGGAGAGCCAAACATACACTATCATATACCTTGATTCACAACTGCTGCTGGATATACATTTACATTTCACATTTTAGTCATTTAGCAGACGCTGTTATCCAGAGCAGCTTACAGTTAGTGAGTGCATTTTTTGTGTGTTTTTTTCATACTTGCAAACGCCATGCTCTACCAACTGAGCCACACAGGACTACAGTATACATGGAGTGTAAGCGGTGCTTGACTTGGACTGAAATAGGTGCTGGTAGTCATTTTGAGTAGTTTATATTTAGGTGCAGGAACTCCACGGGACTTTTGAACTAATATTCAATAAGAAAGGAACTAAAGCAGTCAAAACATTGAGGTGCCAGTACTCAGCTCCGGTCAGCTCCTGCTCAAGTCAAGCACTGGGAAAAACCTTTAGTGAACATATGTTTCAGAGAGATCATATTTAGACTGTAAGTCGCTTTGGATAAAAGCGTCTGCTAAATGGCATATTATTATCATTATTATTAGACAGTAACACCCTAATAGATGACTCATACGGTATGGTTTAGAGAGAATATTTAGAATTTAACATAGATGACTCATACGGTATGGTTTAGAGATAATATTTAGACTATAACATAGATGACTCATTCTGTCACGATCGTTGAACGGAGTAGACCAAGGCGCAGCGTTGAAGGCAAACATACTTTATTAACCAAAGTGATAAACACGAACAAAACAATAAACGATAACGTGACGTCCTAGGTTAAACAACCAACACGGAAACAAACCAAAAGGAACAAGATCCCACAACACCTGTGGGAACACAGCCTGTCTAAATATGGCTCCCAATCAGAGACAACCAGCAACAGCTGACACTCGTTGCCTCTGATTGGGAACCACTCTGGCCAACACAGAAATACAATACTAGACTGTGAACATAGAACAAAAACACATAGAATCCACACACCCTGGCTCAACATATAGAGTCCCCAGAGCCAGGGTGTGACAGTACCCCCCCCCAAAGGCGCGGACTGCGACCGCGCCTCAACATAAACCAAACAGGGGAGGGCTGGGTGGGCATTCCTCCTCGGAGGCGGTTCCGGCTCCGGGCTAGCCCACCACCCTCCAATAATCCCCCTGTAGCGCCCCTGGTCCGGTCTGGCCCCGCTGGCTGGAGCTGGACTGGACATCGTAGGAGCGGATTGCTTAAGCTCCGGTGTGGAGCAGCTGACCGGTACCTGACCAGGCACCGGTGACCCAGGCACGGGTTGTGCCGGACTGACGACGCGCACCCCTGGCTTGGTGCGTGGAGCAGGAACGGGCCGGACCGGGCTGACGATGCGCACCCCTGGCTTGGTGCGTGGAGCAGCAACGGGCCGGACCGGGCTGACGATGCACACCCCTAGCTTGGTGCGTGGAGCAGGAACGGGCCGGACCGGGCTGACGATGCGCACCCCTGGCTTGGTGCGTGGAGCAGGAACGGGCCGGACCGGGCTGACGATGCGCACCCCTGTTTGGTTTATGTTGAGGCGCGGTCGCAGTCCGCGCCTTTGGGAGGTACTGCAACACCCTGGCTCTGGGAACTCTATATGTTGAGCCAGGGTGTGTAGATTCTATGTGTTTGAGTTCTGTGTTGTAGTTCTATGTGTTCTATTTCTATGTTGGCCAGTGTGGTTCTCAATCAGAGGCAACGAGTGTCAGCTGTGGCTGGTTGTCTCTGATTGGGAACCACATTTAAACTGCCAGTTTACCCACAGTAGTTGTGGGATCTTGTTCTGTTTGGTTTGTTCCGTGTTGGTTGTGTTTAACCTAGGACGTCACGTCATCGTTTATTGTTTTGTTCGTATTATCACTAAAGATAATAAAGTATGTTCGCTCATAACGCTGCGCCTTGGTCTACTCCATTCAACGATCGTGACACATACGGTATGGTTTAGAGAGAATATTTAGACTTTAACATAGGTGACTCATACGGTATGGTTTAGAGAGAATATTTAGACTTTAACATAGATGACTCATACGGTATGGTTTAGAGAGAATATTTAGACTTTAACATAGATGACTCATACGGTAGGGTTTAGAGAGAATATTTAGACTTTAACATAGGTGACTCATACTGTAGGGTTTTCAGATCAACATAGACACAGCTAACTACTGCTTTGCAGCTGAACTAATACTGCAGTCCCAGATGATCACGCTGGGAGGGGAATACACACACGCACACGCACACACACACACGCACACGCACACGCACACACACACACACACACACACACACACACACACACACACACACACACACAGCTGAGCACACCTGGTGTCCAACACACAAGCTCATCTGAGTGAGCAGCTGTATCAACAGTTTCTTAGAGTTTCAACAGAATGGAAACCTTCAAATCAATATCACTGCACCATTTAATGACTATAGCAGTTATAATGACTGTTGAACAGCAGTCATCAATTCATTTATCTTTGTCTCAAAGGTCAAAGGTCAAAGGTCAAAGGTCAACCCACTGTCGTAAAGGGTGTGTGGGATTACATGGAACATGTGAAGGGTGAAGATCGCTTCAAAAGGGTTCTAATCATAATTTATTGGTTGTCATTGAAAAGTTTATTGTAGCAAACGGCAGGGCAGGGAAGCAAACCCGGATCTATGGCGCAAACGGCAGGGCAGGGAAGCAAACCCGGGTCTATGGCGTGACAGGAGAAGAACCTACGGGTCTATGGCGTGACAGGAGAAGAACCTACGCGTCGCGCCAATAAGGGTTAACCCACTTGGTGGGATTTTGTAGAGAGGATCGCTACGTGATTTATTCAGCAAGGTCTCACCAGTTCCAATGCGAAATCCAACGTCCGTCCAGCTCCCCAAGACGTTGGGAATCGCCTTCAAAACGGGCCACTAGGGGCAATGGTGAGCGATATTACCATAAAGTAAAGCTCACAGGGCGTTGTGGACGGGGGTTCAATCCCAGTTCTAGGCAGTCACGTTTTGTTTTAAACCTTTCCCAAAACCTTAACCACTCGTAATTAATGCTTAAACCTATTTTTTGTTTGTTTGATATTTTTCACTTTATTTAGACAGTAAGGAACGCAAAGCGGGAGACAGGCGAGTGGGAGAGAAACGGAGGCTGTTGGGATTGGACGCTCCAGTGCAGAGTCATATATATGACTTATTCCAGGGAGTGTTACCGCTATACAACGGCTCTGCATGAGTTGTCTCTGTTTAAACCTGTCCTAAACCTTAGCCCGTACCTTGATCACACAGTCCCGTGTAGCTCATTTGGTAGAGCATGGCGTTTGCAAAGCCAGGGTTGTGGGTTTGTTTCTCACGGGGGACCAGTATGAAAAAAAATGTATGCACTCACTAACTGTAAGTCGCTCTGGAAAAGAGCATCTGCTAAATGACTAAACATTTTAAAAAATGTAATCACTAACCCTGTCCTTAGCCCTTACCTTGATCACTAACCCTGTCCTTAGCCCTTACCTTGATCACTAACCCTGTCCTTAGCCCTTACCTTGATTACTAACCCTGTCCTTAGCCCTTACCTTGATTACTAACCCTGTCCTTATCCCTTACCTTGATCACTAACCCTGTCCTAAACCTTAGCCCTTACCTTGATCACTAACCCTGTCCTTAGCCCTTACCTTGATCACTAACCCTGTCCTTAGCCCTTACCTTGATCACTAACCCTGTCCTTATCCCTTACCTTGATCACTAACCCTGTCCTTAGCCCTTACCTTGATCACTAACCCTGTCCTTATCCCTTACCTTGATCACTAACCCTGTCCTTAGCCCTTACCTTGATCACTAACCCTGTCCTTATCCCTTACCTTGATCACTAACCCTGTCATGAACCTTATCCCTTACCTTGATCACTAACCCTGTCCTAAACCTTAGCCCTTACCTTGATCACTAACCCTGTCCTAAACCTTATACCTTACCTTGATCACTAACCCTGTCCTTAGCCCTTACCTTGATCACTAACCCTGTCCTAAACCTTATCCCTTACCTTGATCACTAACCCTGTCCTTAGCCCTTACCTTGATCACTAACCCTGTCCTTATCCCTTACCTTGATCACTAACCCTGTCCTTATCCCTTACCTTGATCACTAACCCTGTCATGAACCTTATCCCTTACCTTGATCACTAACCCTGTCCTAAACCTTAGCCCTTACCTTGATCACTAACCCTGTCCTTAGCCCTTACCTTGATCACTAACCCTGTCCTAAACCTTATCCCTTACCTTGATCACTAACCCTGTCCTTAGCCCTTACCTTGATCACTAACCCTGTCCTAAACCTTATCCCTTACCTTGATCACTAACCCTGTCCTTAGCCCTTACCTTGATCACTAACCCTGTCCTAAACCTTATCCCTTACCTTGATCACTAACCCTGTCCTTAGCCCTTACCTTGATCACTAACCCTGTCCTTAGCCCTTACCTTGATCACTAACCCTGTCCTTATCCCTTACCTTGATCACTAACCCTGTCCTTAGCCCTTACCTTGATCACTAACCCTGTCCTTATCCCTTACCTTGATCACTAACCCTGTCCTTAGCCCTTACCTTGATCACTAACCCTGTCCTTATCCCTTACCTTGATCACTAACCCTGTCATGAACCTTATCCCTTACCTTGATCACTAACCCTGTCCTAAACCTTAGCCCTTACCTTGATCACTAACCCTGTCCTTATCCCTTACCTTGATCACTAACCCTGTCCTTAGCCCTTACCTTGATCACTAACCCTGTCCTTAGCCCTTACCTTGATCACTAACCCTGTCCTTAGCCCTTACCTTGATCACTAACCCTGTCCTTAGCCCTTACCTTGATCACTAACCCTGTCCTTATCCCTTACCTTGATCACTAACCCTGTCCTTAGCCCTTACCTTGATCACTAACCCTGTCCTTATCCCTTACCTTGATCACTAACCCTGTCCTTATCCCTTACCTTGATCACTAACCCTGTTCTTATCCCTTACCTTGATCACTAACCCTGTCCTTAGCCCTTACCTTGATCACTAAACCTGTCCTAAACCTTATCCCTTACCTTGATCACTAACCCTGTCCTAAACCCTTACCTTGATCACTAACCCTGTCCTTAACCCTTACCTTGATCACTAACCCTGTCCTTAACCTTAGCCCTTACCTTGATCACTAAACCTGTCCTAAACCTTAACCCTTACCTTGATCACTCTGAAATAATGCCCCCGTGGACAAAGGTCGGATTCTGAAGTCAATTTCACAATTTTATGAGATCTTGTTGGATTATTCTGGTGTCTTATGTAAAGTGAGATCTCGTTAGATGTGTTCTAGTGTCTTTTGTAAAGTGAGATCTCGTTAGATGAGTTCTAGTGTCTTATGTACAGTTAAAGTCGGAAGTTTACATACACCTTAGCCAAATACATTTAAACTCAGTTTTTCACAATTCCTGACATTTAATCCTAGTAAAAATTCCCTGTCTGAGGTCAGTTAGGATCACCACTTTATTTTAAGAATATGAAATGTCAGAATAATAGTAGAGTGAATGATTTATTTCAGCTTTTATTTCTTTCATCACATTCCCAGTGGGTCAGAAGTTGACATACACTCAATTAGTATTTGGTAGCATTGCCTTTAAATTGTTTAACTTCGGTCAAACGTTTCGGATAGCCTTCCACAAGCTTCCCACAATAAGTTGGGTGAATTTTGGCCCATTCCTCCTGACAGAGCTGGTGTAACTGAGTCAGGTTTGTAGGCCTCCTTGCTCGCACACGCTTTTTCAGTTCTGCCCACACATTTTCTATAGGATTGAGGTCAGGGCTTTGTGATGGCCACTCCAATACCTTGACTTTGTTGTCCTTAAGCCATTTTGCCACAACTTTGGAAGTATGCTTGGGGTCATTGTCCATTTGGAAGACCCATTTGCGACCAAGCTTTAACTTCCTGACTGATGTCTTGAGATGTTGCTTCAATATATCCACAGAATTTTCCTTCCTCGTGATGCCATCTATTTTGTGAAGTGCACCTCCTGCAGCAAAGCACCCCCACATTATGATGCTGCCACCCCCGTGCTTCACGGTTGGGATGGTGTTCTTCGGCTTGCAAGCCACCCCCTTTTTCCTCCAAACATAACGATGGTCATTATGGCCAAACAGTTAATTTTTTGTTTCATCAGACCAGAGGACATTTCTCCAAAAAGTAGGATCTTTGTCCCCATGTGCAGTTGCAAACCGCAGTCTGGCTTTTTTATGGCGGTTTTGGAGCAGTCGCTTCTTCCTTGCTGAGCCGCCTTTCAGGTTATGTCGATATAGGACTCGTTTTACTGTGGATATAGATATTTTGTAACCGTTTTCCTCCAGCATCTTCACAAGGTCCTTTGCTGTTGTTCTGGGATTGATTTGCACTTTTCGCACCAAAGTACGTTCATCTCTAGGAGACAGAACACGTCTCCTTCCTGAGCGGAATGACGGCTGCGTGGTCCCATGGTGTTTATACTTGCGTACTATTGTTTGTACAGATGAACGTGGTACCTTCAGGCGTTTGGAAATTGCTCCCAAGGATGTACCAGATTTGTGGAGGTCTACAACATTTTTTCTGAGGTCTTGGCTGATTTCTTTTGATTTTCCCATGATGTCAAGCAAAGAGGCACATAGTTTGAAGGTAGGCCTTGAAATACATCCATATATACACTTTCAATTGACTCAAATTATGTCAAATAGCCTATCAGAAGCTTCTAAAGCCATGACATAATTTTCTGGAATTTTTCAAGGTGTTTAAATGCACAGTCAACTTAGTGTATGTAAACTTCTGACCCACTGGAATTGTGATACAGTGAATTATAAGTGAAATAATCTGTCTGTAAACAATTGTTGGAAAAATTACTTGTGTCATGCACAAAGTAGATGTCCTAACCGACTTGCCAAAACTATAGTTTGTTAACAAGAAATTTGTGGAGTGGTTGAAAAACGAGTTTTAATGATTCCAACCTAAGTGCATGTAAACTTCCGACTTCAACTGTATATATGTATATGTATGTGTATATATATATATATATATATATATATATATATATGCATATATATATATATTTGCGAGGGGAAAACATTTATGGGGGATTGGAAGTGATGCAGACAATTACATTGATGGAAGTTACAATCTATCTGCAATATTAAAGCTAAAAAAAAAAAAAAAAAAAAAAACACAGGGGACTCCATTTTAACAAACCTAACACAATGGTACATCTAAGTGCAGGCGGTAGCGTTATAGGTTCAATGGTGTCAGAAATATTGTTGCTATTTTCAATATCACAATTATCAGCGCACTTGCTGGCATTGGCACAAGAGGGCTGGGTTTTGATTAAAGCTGCAATATAAAACTTTTTGGGCGACCCTACCAAATTCACATAGAAATGTGAGTAATAGATCTGTCATTCTCACTGAAAACAAGTCTAAGAAGAGGTAGATATGTTCTATGTGCGCTATTTCTATGCTTCCCGTTCCTAAGTTTAGTTTTTGCGTCTTTTACTTTCGTTTTTTTTTTACACCAGCTTCAAACAGCTGAAAATACAACCAAAATTGTTATGGAAAATGTATTTCCCAGCGGTTTTGATGGTGCAATGTGTCTTTAAACTATACTTTTATATTTTTTGTAAAGGGTGTTATTCATTTCAGAATTCCATCCATGGTATACCCTCATATATCCTGTATTTATAGAGATGGGTGTATTGCACCAGATAACATATGTTACTGGAGGGGACAGCATTAGCAGTGTAGTGATTGAGAGGGAACAGCAGGAACGGGGCATGAACCTGAGACCTCTGGGGTTTCAGGGCATAGCCCACTGCCACCTGTGCCATACAGGTCCAGACCTCATGGCAAAGGCAGCTTGCAGAGCATACTGATGCAATAAAGCAATGTGAATGTTCAGTCTGTAGTTCATTAGACAGACAACGGTTTCTTCAACCACACTGAGATGCATGAACACACATTAAAATCTTACATATCATTGTCTGTTTTTTGTCCGTCAAAAGTACAACTCAAGTCAACTATTTTCGGAGGAGTTTGGACAAGTTGCATCCGTCAGAAGCGGACAATTTGTGTGTTTTTCTGTCAGACAATCATCTCCATTCATTGTCCTGCAACTCCCATTGAAAAAAGCATTGGCTCCATCAGAAATACTCTGACACAAAACCCCAGTGTGTCCACAGACTTGAACGCTGTTGTATGTCTTGGCTATGTTCCATGTCCACACTAGCATACCTCTTGAATGGATGCCCAATACGGAGGTTCATATTAGGTGTATGCTAGTGTGGATATTAGTTAAAGGCCTTAGCGTAAAGATATGTAGAACATCTAACGTGCAGGTTCTGTATTTACATGAAAGTCTGCTCAAGATTCCAGTTCAATATTTGTAGGTATAAAAAATACACATCTAGGAATTCTACTTGGTTTGAGCTCTCAGATAACAGCCTTCCTGCCTGTGTTGTCTGAACGCCTGGGGACTAGAGAACACTACCAAAAGATAAAAGCAGGAGAGATATTCCTGATTGTGTGCTGAGTCCCAAATGGAACCCTGTTCCCTACAAAGTGCACTACTTTTGACCAGAGCCATATGAGTCCTGGTCAAAAGTAGTTTGCTGTATATGGAACTGGGTGTCATTTGGGACGCACTCTATAAATATTAAAGCTAACCCCGTCCGTACTAAAATAGCAGCAATAACAACACTATCACATTAATAGATCACTTACGCATGGCTGTGTGAGCAGAGGAGACAAGGGATGCGTCCCAAATGGAACCCTATTCCCTACATGGTGCACTACTTTTGACCAGAGCTCTATGGAATACGGTCTAAAGTAGTGCACTATATAGGGAATAGGGTTCCATTTTGGACACAGTCATAGAGCACAGAGATATGTACAGTGAGGAAACAAAGTATTTGATCCCCTGCTGATTTTGTACGTTTGCCCACTGACAAATAAATGATCAGTCTATAATTTTAATGGTAGGTTTATTTGAACAGTGAGAGACAGAATAACAACAAAAAAATCCAGAAAAACGCATGTCAAAAATTTTATAAATTGATTTGCATTTTAATGAGGGAAATAAGTATTTGACCCCTCTGCAAAACATGACTTAGTACTTGGTGGCAAAACCCTTGTTGGCAATCACAGAGGTCAGACGTTTCTTGTAGTTGGCCATCAGGTTTGGACTCATCTCAGGAGGGATTTTGTCCCACTCCTCTTTGCAGATCTTCTCCAAGTCATCAACGTTTCGAGGCTGACGTTTGGCAACTCGAACCTTCAGCTCCCTCCACAGATTTTCTATGGGATTAAGGTCTGGAGACTGGCTAGGCCACTCCAGGACCTTAATGTGCTTCTTCTTGAGCCACTCCTTTGTTGCCTTGGCCATGTGTTTTGGGTCATTGTCATGCTGGAATACCCATCCACGACCCATTTTCAATGCCCTGGCTGAGGGAAGGAGGTTCTCACCCAAGATTTGACGGTACATGGCCCCGTCCAACGTCCCTTTGATGCGGTGAAGTTGTCCTGTCCCCTTAGCAGAAAAACACCCCCAAAGCATAATGTTTCCACCTCCATGTTTCACTACTCCCTTTAAGAGTGTGCTCCTAATCTCAGCTCATTACCTGTATAAAAGACACCTGGGAGCCAGAAACGTTTTGATTGAGAGGGGGTCAAATACTTATTTCCCTCATTAAAATGCAAATCAATTTATAACATTTTTGACATGCGTTTTTCTGGATTTTGTTGTTGTTATTCTGTCTCTCACTGTTCAAATAAACCTACCATTAAAATTATAGACTGATCATTTATTTGTCAGTGGGCAAACGTACAAAATCAGCAGCGGATCAAATACTTTTTTCCCTCAATGTAGATATTCAGATGGTCTGTAGACAGCTCTCTACTGTCTGTTCCCTCCTGACAACACTCATCAGATATGGAGATATTCAGATGGTCTGTATACTCTCTGTCTCTCTTAATCTCTTTCTCTCTGCCAGCTTAAAAGTCAGTAATTAGAGAGAGAAGGAGAAAGTGTCTGAGGAGAGAACAAAGAGAGAGAGAAAGTGTCAGATGAGAGAAGAGAGAGCGAGAGAGAG
>NW_025534409.1:32500-100000 GCF_020615455.1 Coregonus clupeaformis | reverse complement strand
GGATTCACCCTGACTGAGAGACATTATCAGACACCACATAGTGGATTCACCCTGACAGAGAGACAACATCAGACACCACATAGTGGATTCACCCTGAGAGACAACATCTGACACCACATAGTGGATTCACCCTGACTGAGAGACAACATCAGACACCACATAGTGGATTCACCCTGACTGAGAGACAACATCAGACACCACATAGTGGATTCAACCTGACTGAAAGACAACATCAGACACCACATAGTGGATTCACCCTGACTGAGAGACAACATCAGAAACCACATAGTGGATTCACCCTGAGAGAGAGACAACATCAGAAACCAAATAGTGGATTCACCCTGACTGAGAGACAACATCAGACACCACATAGTGGATTCACACTGACTGAGAGACATTATCAGACACCACATAGTGGATTCACCCTGACTGAGAGACAACATCAGACACCACATAGTGGATTCACCCTGAGAGACAATATCAGACACCACATAGTGGATTCACCCTGACTGAGAGACAACATCAGACACCACATAGTGGATTCACCCTGACTGAGAGACAACATCAGACACCACATAGTGGATTCAACCTGACTGAAAGACAACATCAGACACCACATAGTGGATTCACCCTGACTGAGAGACAACATCAGACACCACATAGTGGATTCCCCCTGACTGATAGACATTATCAGACACCACATATGACTGTAAGTCACTTTGGATAAAAGTGTCTGCTAAATGGCATATTATATTATATTATACAGTGGGGAAAAAAAGTATTTAGTCAGCCACCAATTGTGCAAGTTCTCCCACTTAAAAAGATGAGAGAGGCCTGTAATTTTCATCATAGGTACACGTCAACTATGACAGACAAATTGAGAAAAAAATTCCAGAAAATCACATTGTAGGATTTTTTATGAATTTATTTGCAAATTATGGTGGAAAATAAGTATTTGGTCACCTACAAACAAGCAAGATTTCTGGCTCTCACAGACCTGTAACTTCTTCTTTAAGAGGCTCCTCTGTCCTCCACTCGTTACCTGTATTAATGGCACCTGTTTGAACTTGTTATCAGTATAAAAGACACCTGTCCACAACCTCAAACAGTCACACTCCAAACTCCACTATGGCCAAGACCAAAGAGCTGTCAAAGGACACCAGAAACAAAATTGTAGACCTGCACCAGGCTGGGAAGACTGAATCTGCAATAGGTAAGCAGCTTGGTTTGAAGAAATCAACCGTGGGAGCAATTATTAGGAAATGGAAGACATACAAGACCACTGATAATCTCCCTCGATCTGGGGCTCCACGCAAGATCTCACCCCGTGGGGTCAAAATGATCACAAGAACGGTGAGCAAAAATCCCAGAACCACACGGGGGGACCTAGTGAATGACCTGCAGAGAGCTGGGACCAAAGTAACAAAGCCTACCATCAGTAACACACTACGCCGCCAGGGACTCAAATCCTGCAGTGCCAGACGTGTCCCCCTGCTTAAGCCAGTACATGTCCAGGCCCGTCTGAAGTTTGCTAGAGTGCATTTGGATGATCCAGAAGAGGATTTGGAGAATGTCATATGGTCAGATGAAACCAAAATAGAACTTTTTGGTAAAAACTCAACTCGTCGTGTTTGGAGGACAAAGAATGCTGAGTTGCATCCAAAGAACACCATACCTACTGTGAAGCATGGGGGTGGAAACATCATGCTTTGGGGCTGTTTTTCTGCAAAGGGACCAGGACGACTGATCCGTGTAAAGGAAAGAATGAATGGGGCCATGTATCGTGAGATTTTGAGTGAAAACCTCCTTCCATCAGCAAGGGCATTGAAGATGAAACGTGGCTGGGTCTTTCAGCATGACAATGATCCCAAACACACCGCCCGGGCAACGAAGGAGTGGCTTCGTAAGAAGCATTTCAAGGTCCTGGAGTGGCCTAGCCAGTCTCCAGATCTCAACCCCATAGAAAATCTTTGGAGGAGTTGAAAGTCTGTGTTGCCCAGCGACAGCCCCAAAACATCACAGCTCTAGAGGAGATCTGCATGGAGGAATGGGCCAAAATACCAGCAACAGTGTGTGAAAACCTTGTGAAGACTTACAGAAAACATTTGACCTGTGTCATTGCCAACAAAGGGTATATAACAAAGTATTGAGAAACTTTTGTTATTGACCAAATACTTATTTTCCACCATAATTTGCAAATAAATTCATAAAAAATCCTACAATGTGATTTTCTGGATTTTTTTTCTCATTTTGTCTGTCATAGTTGACGTGTACCTATGATGAAAATTACAGGCCTCTCTCATCTTTTTAAGTGGGAGAACTTGCACAATTGATGGCTGACTAAATACTTTTTTCCCCCACTGTATTATACATAGTGGATTCACCTTGACTGAGAGACAACATCTGACACCACATAGTGGATTCACCCTGACAGAGAGACAGCATCAGAAACCACATAGTGGATTTACCCTGACTGAGAGACAACATCAGACACCAAATAGTGGATTCACCCTGACTGAGAGACAACATCAGAAACCACATAGTGGATTCACCCTGACTGAGAGACAACATCAGACACCACATAGTGGATTCACCCTGACAGAGAGACAGCATCAGAAACCACATAGTGGATTCACCCTGACTGAAATAAACATCAAACACCACATAGTGTATTCACCCTGACTGAGAGACAACATCAGACACCACAATGCTGCTCTGATTGATTGTAAATATTTTGCATTTTGAGGAGAAAATATAACCTACACTACATGACCAAAGGTATGTGGACACCTGCACGTCGAACATCTCATTTCTAAATCATGGACATTAATATGGAGTTGGTCCCTCCTTTGCTGCTATAACAGCCACTCCTCTGGGACGGCTTTCCACTAGGTGATGGAACATTGGTGCTGGGACTTGCTTCCATTCATCCACAAGAGCTTTAGTGAGGTCGGGCACTGATGTTGGGCGATTAGGCCTGGCTCGCAGTCGGCCTTCCAATTCATCCCAAAGGTGTTCGATGGGGTTGAGGTCAGGGCTCTGTGCAGGCCAGTCAAGTTCTTCCACACCGATCTCGACAAACCATTTCTGTATAGACCTCGCTTTATGCACGGGGGCATTGTCATGCTGAAACAGGAAAGGACTTCCCCAAACTGTTGCCACAAAGCTGGAAGCACAGAATTGTCTAGAATGTCATTGTTTGCTGTAGCGTTAAGATTTCCCTTAACCGGAACTAAGGAGCCTGAACCATGAAAAACTGCCCCAGACCATTATTCCTCCTCCACCAAACTTTACAGTTGGCACTATGCATTGGGGCAGGTAGCGTTCTCCTGGTATCCGCCAAACCCAGATTCGTCCATCGAACTGCCAGATGGTGAAGCGTGATTTATCACTCCAGAGAACGTGTTTCCACTGCTCCAGCGTCCAATGGTGGCAAGCTTTACACCACGCTTGGCATTGCGCATTGTGATCTTAGGCTTGTGTGCGGCTGCTTGGCCATGGCAACCCATTTCATGAAGCTCTCGACTAACAGTTATTTTGCTGACGTTGCTTCCAGAGGCAGTTTGGAACTCGGTAGTGAGTGTTGCAACCGAGGACAGACGATTTGTACACGCTTCAGCACTCGGCGGTCCCATTCTGTGAGCTTGTGTGGCCTACCACTTCACGGCTGAGCCGTTGTGTCTCCTAGATGTTTCCACTTCACAATAACAGCACTTACAATTGACTGGGGCAGCTCTAGCAGGGCAGATATTTGACATACTGACTTGTTGGAAAGGTGGCATCCTATGACGGTGCCACATTGAAAGTCACTGAGCTCTTCAGTAAGGCCATTCTACTGCCAATGTTTGTCTATGGAGATTGCATGGCTGTGTGCTCGATTGTAAACACCTGTCAGCAATAGGTGTGGCTGAAATAGCCGAATCCACTAATTTGAAGGGGTGTCCACATACTTTTGTATATCTAGGGTATTTCTCTCCACAACTAGGCTTCATTAGGCCTTCTATAGTGCACACAAAACAATGACAATATCCTCTATGAGGGGTACTAAGAAAACACTATGACTATCATAATAGGCAGATGCATATGTTCTCAAACCATAGAAGAACTCAAGCCATAGAAGAACTCAATCCATAGAAGAAATCAATCCATAGAAGAACTCACACCATAGAAGAACTCAAGCCATAGAAGAACTCAAGCCATAGAAGAACTCAAGCCATAGAATAACTCAATCCATAGAAGAACTCACACCATAGAAGAACTCAATCCATAGAAGAATTCAAGCCATAGAAGAACCCAAGCCATAGAAGAACAATATTAGCGTGACGGTGACCAACTGAGTTTGAAAGATAGGATACAGACGAACTAAAGCACCAATATAACACTTGACTGGGGATGGGGAGGGAGGATGGGAGTTAGAAAATATTAGCTTTTATTTCATGTTTGTATCCTTGAGCGAGGGAAGACAGTGCCAGCCCCAATCAGACCTGCTATCAACCAAAAAATATGTCCCATATAACATTCCATTGCCCATAGGGCTCTGGTCAAACGTAGTATACTACATAGGGAATAGGGTGACATTTGGGACGCAGATGAGATGTTAGCCCTCCTCGCTGACTCATTCCGCCACCAGGAAAAAACGGTGTGTGTGTGTGTGTGTGTGTGTGTGTGTGTGTGTGTGTGTGTGTGTGTGTGTGTGTGTGTGTGTGTGTGTGCGTGTGGTGTGTGTGTGTGTGTGTGTGTACGTGTGGTGTGTGTGTGTGTGTGTACGTGTGGTGTGTGTGTGTGTGTGTGTTTGTTTCCCCTACCCCAGGGCCAGCATTATAACAGCAGTGTTTATGACATCAGCCACAGATAAAGCTTCTTATCCTGGTAGTGTGATGCATGGGAGTTAGATTAACTGACAAACATGGGGGACAGAGAGAGAGAGAGAGAGAGAGAGAGGAGAGGGAGAGAGAGGAGAGAACCAGAAAGGAGGAGGAGAGAGAGGAGAGAACCAGAGAGGAAGAGGAGAGAGAGGAGAGAACGAGAGAGGAAGATGAGAGAGAGGAGAGAACCAGAGAGCAGGAGGAGAGAGAGAGAGAGGGGAGAACCAGAGGAGGAGGAGAGAGAGAGGAGAGAACCAGAGAGGAGGAGGAGAGAGAGAGGAGAGAACCAGAGAGGAGGATGAGAGAGAGAGGAGAGAATCAGAGAGGAGGAGAGAGAGAGAGAGAGAAGAGAACCAGAGAGGAGGAGGAGAGAGAAAGGAGAGAACCAGAGAGGAGGAGGAGAGAGAGAGGAGAGAACCAGAGAGGAGGAGGAGAGAGAGAGGAGAGAACCAGAGAGGAGGAGAGAGAGAGGAGAGAACCAGAGAGGAGGAGGAGTGAGAGAGGAGAGAACCAGAGAGGAGGCGGAGAGAGAGAGGAGAAAATCAGAGAGGAGGAGAGAGAGAGGAGAGAATCAGAGAGGAAGAGGAGAGAGAAAGGAGAGAACCAGAGAGGAGGAGGAGAGAGAGAGGAGAGAACCAGAGAGGAGGAGGAGAAAGAGAGGAGAGAATCCAAAGAGTAGGAGGAGAGAGAGAGGAGAGAACCAGAGAGGAGGAGGAGAGAGAGAGGAGAGAACCAAAGAGGGAGTTGGGGAGGACAACAGGATACAATTTCAGGAGCAATATAACCTGTATGTAACCCACACCATCCCTTCACCCTCCCAGCAGCAGTAACACCATCCTTCACCCTCCCAGCAGTAGTAACACCATCCTTCACCCTCCCAGCAGTAGTAACACCATCCTTCACCCTCCCAGCAGTAGTAACACCATCCTTCACCCTCCCAGCAGTAGTAACACCATCCTTCACCCTCCCAGCAGTAGTAACACCATCCTTCACCCTCCCAGCAGCAGTAACTCCATCCTTCACCCTCCCAGCAGTAGTAACACCATCCTTCACCCTCCCAGCAGTAGTAACACCATCCTTCACCCTCCCAGCAGTAGTAATAGTGGAGAAGTTTGATCAGTAAATATGATGTTTCCACGTCAACAACCTGAGGTCTTTCATTTACACTAATCTCATCTACCTCTGAATATTACACACACATTGCACCAACACACATGGGCCTTCTAGACCGAGGATGATCCTACATACAGGATTCACACAGCAGTGTGTGTGTGTGTGTGTGTGTGTGTGTGTGTGTGTGTGTGTGTGTGTGTGTTGTGTGTGTGTGTGTGTGTGTGTGTGTGTGTGTGTGTGTGTGTATGTCTCTGTGTGTGTGTGTGGTCTCTCTGTCATAAATCCTGTTGAAGTGGAGAGGACTGTCTGGAAGCGATCACCACTGCTGACAACCTCCATCCCTCAGTGAGTCTACACACACCCACCCTCCCACTACAATACACACACATCACAGCACAAAACAAGACCAGCAACACAGGAGTGAGAACAAGATATCCTGGGAATCTATTTTCGGCTGCCGTTAAGGCTGGGCGCTAGTGTCAAATGCGCGTTAGTTTGCGATTTCGTCATGTAAAAACTGCCGCAATGGCATTTTCCAGCCCTAACGCCAGGTTCGGTAACTTACTTGTCTTATATGAGCTCGCGTGCGCTCAGATGGGCAGGGTGGAAATATTTTAGGCGTGTCCTCAAAAACATGATACTCCTGAGTGGCGCAGTGGTCTAAGGCACTGCATCGCAGTGCTAACTGTGCCACTAGAGATCCTGGTTCGAAACCGGGAGACTCATGGGCGGCGCACAATTGGCCCAGCGTCGTCCAGGGTAGGGGAGGGAATGGCCGGCAGGGATGTAGCTCAGTTGATAGAGCATGGCGTTTGCAACGCCAGGGTTGTGGGTTCGATTCCCACGGGGGGCCAGTATAAAAAAATATGTATTCACTAACTGTAAGTCGCTCTGGATAAGAGCGTCTGCTAAATGACTAAAATGTAAATGTAAATTATCCAAAGTGCTAATTTCAGGAAGCGCTGATAGGGATATTTAACACCAATCGAAAGCTGGTTTTAGCGGTAACGCAGTTGGTTATGTTATGAATTTTGACAGCGGAAACGCAGCCTATCCAGCCGTGACGCACACTGCCCATATGCGCATCGAACAAGAGTAGCCTAATGTGATTTTGGTGCCTGTATACTTCATATATACAAACATAAAAAACTGTTTTTTTCCATGTTATTATTGTTATTTTTAAACCAAGCATAGCCTTCCCTCCTCTCAATGAAGGCTAATTTTGTTGTCTTCCCAATGCAATCGCGAAGTAGTCAAGACTGCTGATAATGGGTTTGGCTCCTGAAACCACTTGGAAATAAATCTTAATCACCAAAGCTTTATTAAAATATCAAGTTTGAGAGGAGTAAAACGGTGAGCTGACATTCCCTTTTTATCTATGCATTGTAGGCAGGCCCACATTATTTTAGCAATGCAGGTCCCGTTTTGGACTTGCATAAAACCCCCTCCATGATGTAGGCTACGTGTCCATGCCCATCATGAAATAAGAGATAAGAACCTCGGTGAATACCGGTAAACCTCGTATTTAGAAGTGATCTGTAACCTGTAAATATTGTTTGTTTTCCATTTAATATGTTCAAAACCCAAGCCCTCCCTTAGGCCTACTATAAGGAAGGCTGGTTCAACAGCAATGCCTTTTTGTATGCTGGCGGTATTATGATATCATTACATTTTACATGTATTTATTGTTTTTTGAAAAAAAACCGGATTGCTTGTTTTTCGTTCAATTGTATTACAACCAAACTTATTAGAATGATTCACCTTCCTGGTTTTATGGCGACAACGTCCGTGGCGCTCTTGCAATGCAACTTCTGGAGATGTGTGAATGCGATCTGATCTGTAAAAGGGTTCCGGTTATGTTCATAAAACATAGGCTTATTCGGGAGCAGTAGAACGGGGAGTGGGCGTTCTACCTTCCTATTTATATTGGATCTTTGTCCAGCTACTGTGAAACGTTTGGATGTGTGTAAAACCCTCCATAATCTGCCTAGTTTTAATACACTGCTCAAAAAAATAAAGGGAACACTAAAATAACACATCCTAGATCTGAATGAATGAAACCATCTTATTAAATACTTTTTTCTTTACACAGTTGAATGTGCTGACAACAAAATCACACAAAAATTATCAATGGAAATCAAATGTATCAACCCATGGAGGTCTGGATTTGGAGTCACCCTCAAAATTAAAGTGGAAAACCACACTACAGGCTGATCCAACTTTGATGTAATGTCCTTAAAACAAGTCAAAATGAGGCTCAGTAGTGTGTGTGGCCTCCACGTGCCTGTATGACCTCCCTACAACGCCTGGGCATGCTCCTGATGAGGTGGCGGATGGTCTCCTGAGGGATCTCCTCCCAGACCTGGACTAAAGCATCCGCCAACTCCTGGACAGTCTGTGGTGCAACGTGGCGTTGGTGGATGGAGCGAGACATGATGTCCCAGATGTGCTCAATTGGATTCAGGTCTGGGGAACAGGCGGGCCAGTCCATAGCATCAATGCCTTCCTCTTGCAGGAACTGCTGACACACTCCAGCCACTTGAGGTCTAGCATTGTCTTGCATTAGGAGGAACCCAGGGCCAACCGCACCAGCATATGGTCTCACAAGGGGTCTGAGGATCTAATGGCAGTCAGGCTACCTCTGGCGCGCACATGGAGGGCTGTGCGGCCCCCCAAAGAAATTCCACCCCACACCATGACTGACCCACGCCAAACCGGTCATGCTGGAGGATGTTGCAGGCAGCAGAACGTTCTCCACGGCGTCTCCAGACTCTGTCACGTCTGTCACGTGCTCAGTGTGAACCTGCTTTCATCTGTGAAGAGCACAGGGCGCCAGTGGCGAATTTGCCAATCTCTGTGTTCTCTGGCAAATGCCAAACGTCCTGCACGGTGTTGGGCTGTAAGCACAACCCCCACCTGTGGACGTCGGGCCCTCATACCACCCTCATGGAGTCTGTTTCTGACCGTTTGAGCAGACACATGCACATTTGTGGCCTGCTGGAGGTCATTTTGCAGGGCTCTGGCAGTGCTCCTCCTGCTCCTCCTTGCACAAAGGCAGAGGTAGCGGTCCTGCTGCTGGGTTGTTGCCCTCCTATGGCCTCCTCCACGTCTCCTGATGTACTGGCCTGTCTCCTGGTAGCGCCTCCATGCTCTGGACACTACGCTAACAGACACAGCAAACCTTCTTGCCACAGCTCGCATTGATGTGCCATCCTGGATGAGCTGCACTACCTGAGCCACTTGTGTGGGTTGTAGACTCCGTCTCATGCTACCACTAGAGTGAAAGCACCGCCAGCATTCAAAAGTGACCAAAACATCAGCCAGGAAGCATAGGAACTGAGAAGTGGTCTGTGGTCACCAACTGCAAAACTAATTGCCTATAATTTCCACCTGTTGTCTATTCCATTTGCACAACAGCATGTGACATTTATTGTCAGTCAGTGTTGCTTCCTAAGTGGACAGTTTGATTTCACAGAAGTGTGATTGACTTGGAGTTACATTGTGTTGTTTATGTGTTCCCTTTATTTTTTTGAGCAGTGTATTATATGCCAACGGGAGAAATGATGGTGTCTGTAAGTGTGACATAGCCTATTTAAAACAAGTTGTTGTTTCGTTTTGTTTAGAATTAGAATTATTCTCCATCTATTTATGCCTTATCAATGATTAATTGAATCTTGCTTATTGACAATGTTTGGCATGTCCATGCTCAGCCATAATGCAATTTACAGTAGGCCTAGCCCCTATATCAGTGTGAATACTATTGAATACTATTGACGCCATGCAATTACTTAGAACAATGTGGACTGCAAATGGATTCAAGTTAACATAATTAGCAAAGATCGGTCTTCATTTTGTTATTTGGTTTCTGTAACCCACTTAACAAATTATAACGGACCAACATTTGAATTGGAGTTGATTTCAAGGCAATACATAAAAGACCGTAAATGCACAACTTGAAGCAACCACATATTTAACCATGGAGCACGTTCTGATTGGCCAGTGAGGGGCCAAGCCTTGACACACCAACAACTTGTTTATTAATGAACAATGGACAATAATATATGGATCCCACAGCCATCCTATTTTTGACTGTTAAGCATTAAAATAGTCTATTGACACCCCGTGCATCAATCTAAGTAAGATAATACAAAAATCCCCATCAAAATCCATCAGTTTAAGCTAGAGATATGTTTTTTTTGCATGGGTTGCGTCTCAATCCTCCACATCCGCCTATGGAGGCCTTCCGCATCTGCGATGGAAGGTAGCTGAGCTACAGCGGAGTTTGTCAGACCATGAGACATCTTGAAAATCGGTTTTCTCCAACGATAAACGTCCGTAGCGTCCGAACCATTTGGGCCACTGTTGAAAGGGAGACTCTCAGAACACGATGGTGGTCTCTGTTTTGCTCTACGTCCCCCACAAGTGTCACGGGACTCGTCCTTGTCCAGTCTGATAACAATATTACCCACCCTTACTTGTCCAGTCTGATAACTTCATTACCCACCATTACTGGTCCAGTCTGCTAACTTCATTACCCACCCTTACTGGTCCAGTCTGATAACTTCATTATCCACCCTTACTGGTTCTCTCCTTCCCCTTTTGTCCTCTGTCTTTTTCCTTGCCAGTCTGATAACTTCATTACCCACCCTTACTGGTCCAGTCTGCTAACTTCATTACCCACCCTTACTTATCAAGTCTGCTAACTTCATTACCCACCCTTACTGGTCCAGTCTGATAACTTCATTACCCACCCTTACTGGTCCAGTCTGATTACGTCATTACCCACCCTTACTGGTCCAGTCTGATAACAATATTACCCACCCTTACTTGTCCAGTCTGATAACTTCATTACCAACACTTACTGGTCCAGTCTGCTAACTTCAGTATCAATCCTTACTGGTCCAGTCTGATAACTTCATTACCCACCCTTACTGGTCCAGTCTGATAACTTCATTATCCACCCTTACTGGTCCAGTCTGCTTACTTCAGTATCAACCCTTACTGGTCCAGTCTGATAACTTCATTACCCACCCTTACTGGTCCAGTCTGATAACTTCATTATCCACCCTTACTGGTCCAGTCTGATAACTTCATTATCCACCTTTACTGGTCCAGTCTGGGGGAACCGGGGAGGGAGGGCTGGGGGACAAAGCTGGAATGTCTTGAGTCAATAAGTATTCAACCCCTTTCTTATGGCAAGCCTGAATAAGTTCAGAAGGAAAAATGTGCTTAACAAGTCACATAATAAGTTGCATGAACTCACTCTGTGTGCATTAATAGTGTTTAACATGATTTTTGAATGACTACAGTACCTTCAGAAAGTAGTCATACCCCTTGACTTATTCCACATTTTGTTGTTACAGCCTGAATTCAAAATGGATGACTTTTTATTTTTTTTACCCATCTATGCACAATACCCCATAATGACAAAGTCAAAATATGTTTTTAATTTATTGAAAATGAAATACAGAAATATCTTTATATAAGTATTCACAACCCTGAGTCAATACTTTGTAGAAGCACATTTGGCAGCGATTACAGCTGTGAGTCTTTCTGGGTAAGACTCTAAGAGCTTTCCACACCTGGATTTTGCAACATTTACCCATTATTATTTTTTATAATTCTTCAAGCTCTGTCAAATTGGTTGTTGATCGTTGCTAGACAACCATTTTCAAGTCTTGCCTTAGATTTTCAAGTAGATTTAAGTCAAAACTGTAACTCGGCCACTCAGGAACATTCACTGTCTTCTTGGTAAGCAACTCCAGTGTAGATTTGACCTTGTGTTTTAGGTTATTGTCCTACTGAAAGGTGAATTAATCTCCCAGTGTCTGGTGGAAAGCAGACTAAACCAGGTTTTCCTCTAGGATTTTGCCTGTGCTTAAACTCCCCAGTCCTTAACGATTACAAGCATACCCATAACATGATGCAGTCACCACCATGCTTGAAAATATGAAGAGTGGTACTCAGTGATGAGTTGTGTTGGATTTGCCCCAAACATAATACTTTGTATTCAGGACCAAAAGTTAATTTCTTTGCCACATTTTTTGCAGTGTCACTTTTAGTGCCTTGTTGCAAACAGGATGCATGTTTGTTTTTTTGTTTTTTTATTCTGTACAGGCTTCCTTTCTTTCCCTCTGTTGTTGACCCATCCTCAGTTTTCTCCTATAACAGCCATTCAACTCTGTAACTATTTTAAAGTCACCATTGGCGTCATGGTGAAATCCCTGAGCAGTTTCCTTCCTCTCCGGCAACTAAGTTAGGATGCACGCCTGTATCTTTGTAGTAACAATTCCCTACTTCAAACCAATACATCATTTAATGAAAAGTCAATGGAAGAACACAAACACGGAAAATACGGCTGTTAGTGTATGGGACACAGACACGCACGCACACACATACACACACAGACACACACACACTTACACACACACACACACACACACACACACACACACACACACACACACACACACACACACACACACACACCACGAACACCACAAACGCACGGACACTGCAATGCATGAAGTCAAGCACACACAACAGCCTTTGGTACTTGATTGCTCCTGCATAAATAAATAGATAAGAGCTTTTATTTAGAGATTTGAATATTGATGAGGATTTGGTCAATCTGCTAGTTATCCCTCCCACAGTCCAGAGAGAGAGACAGAGAAGAGGGGGACAGAGAGAGAGAAAGAGATAGATGATGGAGTTAGTGAGAGGGTGGCGAGAGATATGGCTAGGGCAACAAAGGAAGCCATCTCCTCTCCTCTCCTCTCCTCTCCTCTCCTCTCCTCTCCTCTCCTCTCCTCTCCTCTCCCTCCCTCTCTCCTCCAGGCTGGTGTGTGTCTGCCCATGGGCATGGTAGCCTGCTGGGCTGGAGATCATGGTCTCCTGGTGGGTATCTGAAGCCTGTACCACCCCCTGTCTTCACATACTCTCTAGTCTCTCTTCTCTCTCTCCCCTCCATCTCTTTAACAGTCTCTCCAGGCTCTCTGTCTTCTCCCGGCTTCTCCCAGCATGTGTCAACAGTCAACAACCTCTGCAGTTGTTACTAGCACTCTCTCCCTCTCTCTACCTCTCTCTCTCTCTCTCTCTCTCTCTCTCTCTCTCTCTCTCTCTCTCTCTCTCTCTCTCTCTCTCTCTCTCTCTCTCTCTCTCTCTCTCTCTCTCTCTCTCTCTCTCTCTCTCTCTCTCTCTCTCTCTCTCTCTCTCTCTCTCTCTCTCTCTCTCTCTCTCTCTCTCTCTCTCTCTCTCTCTCTCTCTCTCTCTCTCTCTCTCTCTCTCTCTCTCTCTCTCTCTCTCTCTCTCTCTCTCTCTCTCTCTCTCTCTCTCTCTCTCTCTCTCTCTGTCTCCTGTCTCCTGGTTCAGATTAGAAGGTGAATAACCTCTACTTTGAGATGTATTTCGCAGGTAAAAATAGGGAGCGTGAGAAGTGTATAGAGTAGATTCAACCTGCCTGGGGAATACTAACACTGCAGGTCAACATTAGATAGAACAGACAGTCTAAATACTAATACTGCAGGTCAACATTAGATAGGACAGACAGTCCTGTGGAACTGCAGATTCCAGAACTGCTACATTGTTACACATCTATTCAGTCAACTCGACTAACCTGTACCCATCCCCACACATTGACTCGGTACCAGTACCCCCGGTACATAGCCTCGTTATTGTTATGTAATTTTATTGTACTTTTTGTTTTACTTTTTACTTTAGTTTATTTAGTAAATATTTTCTTAACTCTATTTCTTGAACTGCATTGTTGGTTAAGGGCTTGTAAGCAAGCATTTCACGGTAAGGTCTACATCTGTTGTATTCGGTGCATGTGACAAAGGACATTTGATTTGATTTGATTTTGAACGGTGGAATTACAGATTCCAGAACTGCTACATTGATACACGTCTATTCAGTCATCTGTGTCCAAATATAATTTATATTTGTCATCCTGATTTCCTGACCTTTTTTGGAATATCATTATATTCGTTTTTTTTTAGATTAACGGTCAGGGCCCAGGTCTGACAGAATCTGTGCAGATGATCTAGATGCTGCTGTAACCCCTCCTTAGTGTGAGACAGTAGCACCAGGTCATCTGCGTACAGCAGACACTTGATTTCAGTGTTGTGTAGGGTGAGACCAGGTGCTGCCGATTCTTCTAATGTTTTTGCCAATTCATTAATGTAGATGTTAAATAGTGTTGGACTTATTGGGCAGCCCTGTTTCACTCCACGTCCCTGAGAGAAGAAGTCTGTTTGCTTGTTGCCGATTTTAATCGCACATTTGTTTTTAGTGTACATTGATTTAATAACATCATATGTTTTCCCTCCAATATCACTTTCTATTAGTTTGTAAAAAAGTCCTTTGTGCCAAATTGAATCAAATGCTTTCTTGAAGTCTACAAAACACGAGTAGATTTTGCCTTTGTTTTGGTTTACTTGTTTGTCAATTAGAGTGTGGAGGGTGTAAATGTGGTCTGTTGTACGATAATTTTTTACAAATCCAATCTGGCATCTGCTTAGGACGTTGTGTTCATCAAGGAAATCATGTAGTCTGCTGTTTATGATACTTCAGAGAATTTTCCCCAAGTTGCTGTTAACGCAAATTCCTCTGTAATTATTTGGGTCAAATTTGTTTCCATTTTTATAAATTGGTGTGATCAATCCTTGGTTCCAAATATCGGGGAAAATACCTTGCACTTAGGATAATGTTGAAGAGTTTGAGTATAGCCAATTTGAATTTGTGGTCTGTATATTTGATCATTTCATTTAAAATACCATCAGCATCACAGGCCTTTTTGGGTTGGAGAGTGCTAAGTTTTTCCAATAATTTTTGTTCTGTAATTGGGGTATCCACAGGATTCTGATAGTGTTTCACTGCTGATTCAAGGATTTGTAATTTTTCTTGTATATCTTGTTGTTCTGGGCTCTTTGTTATATTGCTGTAGAGGTTTGCAAAGTGATTTCTCCACATATCCCCATTTTGGATAGCCAATTTCTCATTATGAGGTTTGTTTAATTTATTCAAATTCTCCCAGAAGTGGTTTGATTCTATGGATTCCTCAATCACATCTAGCTGATTTCTAATATGCTGTTCTTTTTTTTTTCTTAGGGTGTGTTTGTATTGCTTCAGTGTTTCCCCCATATTGAACGTATTTTTTTTGTCTGGGTCTCTTTGTTTTTGATTATATATTTCTCAATTACTTTCTTAGATTTTTGCAATCATTATCAAACCATTTTTCATTATCTATTCTTTTTGGTTTGCTCTTATGTTTCTTAAGATTAGCCAAGGAGGCTAATTTGTCAAATATAAAGTTTATGTTCCAAACTGCCAAATTTACACCTTCATTGCTGTAGGAGAATGTCAAGGCAAACAAGTTGTCCAGGAGAGATTGTATTTTTTGGCTACTAATTGCTTTTTGGTAGATTTTACTGTGGTCTGAGAGAGTTGTTAGTGGGCTGACTGTGAAGGCTCTGAGAGACTCTGGGTTGAGGTCAGTGATAAAGTAGTCTACAGTACTGCTACCAAGGGATGAGCTGTAGGTGGACCTACCAAAAGAGTCCCCTCTTAGCCTACCATTGACTATGTACAGACCCAGTGTTCGACAGAGCTTCAGGAGCTGTACTCCATTTTTGATTTTCACTTTGTCATGTTGTTTCTGGGGGGTATGTGGGGAGGAAGGTTGTTGCTTCCCGGTAGGTGTTTGTCCCCATGACTGTTAATAGTGTCTAGTTCTTCTGCTTTCTAGCATTCAGATCTCCACAGACCACACAGTGCCTTGGGCCTGAAAGTGACTAATCTCCCCCTCTAGAGATGGAGAAACTCTCTTCATTGAAGTAGGGTGACTCTGGGGGGGAGTGTATGTGGCACAGAGGAAGACGTTGTTATCTGTTAAATCCTCCTTGTTGATTTTTAGCCAGATAAATAATTATCCTGTTTTGATCAATTCGATTGAATTATTAGTTCAGATTTATAACATATACATTCCCCTGTCTCTGCCTGTGTGATTCCTTTTAATTTGGTGATAATCCATTATCTCCCTATAACCTAGTGACAGCCAGTGAAACATCACCTCTGCACCATGTTTCCTGTAGTACTACGATATCAACATCATCAATTTCTTTAAGGAAGTCTGGGTTTCTGCTCTTTAGCCCAAAAGCAGAGGACTTCAATTGTTGGAAATTCCAACATGCAACGTAAAAAGACTTCATAACTGTTTTTTCTTTACCTTCAAAATGAGATAAACATTCACAATCCAACAAGAACTATTAAAATAGGAGTTTTCAATTAAGGTAAACTCTTATTATGCAAATGTGATTTGTTTATCATTTAAGATAGTATTTGTGTCATGCAACTTGGGTGGATGTAGTGTGAGGATAGTAGATTCATTGTGCATAGCTCTGTCTGCCGGGCTGTGGCTCCTCCAGGTGTGGGTCTGCGGTTGGGGGGAGGGGGGTGTTAGGCCTCGTCTGGGTGGGTCTGAAGCTGGGCTGGTCTGTGCTGCGCTGGATGTGGTGGGTATTGAGGTTGGTGGTGCTGTGGCTGTGGCTGTGGGGTCCGGGGTGTTGTCTCTCTCTCTCTCTCTCTCTCTCTCTCTCTCTCTCTCTCTCTCTCTCTCTCTCTCTCTCTCTCTCTCTCTCTCTGTCTCTCTCTCTCTCTCTCTCTCTCTCTCTGTCTCTCTTCTCTCTGTCTCTCTCTCTCTCTGTCTCTCTGTCTCTCTGTCGCTCTCTCTCTCTCTCTCTCTCTCTCTCTCTCTCTCTCTCTCTCTCTCTCTCTCTCTCTCTCTCTCTCTCTCTCTCTCTCTCTCTCTCTCTCTCTCTCTGTCTCTCTGTCTCTCTGTCTCTCTGTCTCTCTGTCTCTCTGTCTCTCTGTCGCTCTCTCTCTCACTCTCTCTCTCTCTCTCTCTCTCTCTCTCTCTCTCAATTCAATTCAATTCAATAGACTTTATTGACATGGCAAGTAAAATTACTTACATTGTCAAAGTATAGATATAACAAAAATGGTGGGACCAACATCAATAATAATAATAGTAGTAGTGGAAATGGGATTACCATTAGCAGCAACTACAACAACAATATTATGAGAATAATAATACATTAAAGCAATAGTAGTCGACCAATCTCAACATGACTGAGAAGATACATTAAATGGTATGAAAGCCAAAACAAAACAGGAAATATTATTGACATTACATTACACTTTTCACTGGCTCTCCCTCAGATCTCTCGCTCTCGCTCTCTCTCTCTCTCTCTCTCTCTCTCTCTCTCTCTCTCTCTCTCTCTCTCTCTCTCTCTCTCTCTCTCTCTCTCTCTCTCTCTCTCTCTCTCTCTCTCTCTCTCTCTCTCTCTCTCTCTCTCTCTCTCTCTCTCTCTCTCTCTCTCTCTCTCTCTCTCTCTCTCTCTCTCTCTCTCTCTCTCTCTCTCTCTCTCTCTCTCTCTCTCTCTCTCTCTCTCTCTCTCTCTCTCTCTCTCTCTCTCTCTCTCTCTCTCTCTCTCTCTCTCTCTCTCTCTCTCTCTCTCTCTCTCTCTCTCTCTCTCTCTCTCTCTCTCTCTCTCTCTCTCTCTCTCTCTCTCTCTCTCTCTCTCTCTCTCTCTCTCTCTCTCTCTCTCTCTCTCTCTCTCTCTCTCTCTCTCTCTCTCTCTCTCTCTCTCTCTCTCTCTCTCTCTCTCTCTCTCTCTCTCTCTCTCTCTCTCTCTCTCTCTCTCTCTCTCTCTCTCTCTCTCTCTCTCTCTCTCTCTCTCTCTCTCTCTCTCTGTCTCTCTCTCTCTCTGTCTCTCTCTCTCTCTCTCTCTCTCTCTCTCTCTCTCTCTCTCTCTCTCTCTCTCTCTCTCTCTCTCTGTCTCTCTCTCTCTCTCTCTCTCTCTCTCTCTCTCTCTCTCTCTCTCTCTCTCTCTCTCTCTCTCTCTCTCTCTCTCTCTCTCTCTCTCTCTCTCTCTCTCTCTCTCTCTCTCTCTCTCTCTCTCTCTCTCTCTCTCTCTCTCTCTCTCTCTCTCTCTCTCTCTCTCTCTCTCTCTCTCTCTCTCTCTCTCTCTCTCTCTCTCTCTCTCTCTCTCTCTCGCTCTCTCTCTCGCTCTCGCTCTTTTCTCTCTCTCTCTCTCTCTCTCTCTCTTTCTCTCTCTCGCTCTTCTCGCTCTCGCTCTCTCTCTCTCTCTCTCTCTCTCTCTCTCTCTCTCTCTCTCTCTCTCTCTCTCTCTCTCTCTCTCTCTCTCTCTCTCTCTCTCTCTCTGCGCTCGCTCGCTCTCTCTCTCTCTCTCTCTCTCTCTCTCTCTCTCTCTCTCTCTCTCTCTCTCTCTCTCTCTCTCTCTCTCTCTCTCTCTCTCTCTCTCTCTCTCCTCGATGTTACACAGTGTTACCAGGCTCTACAAGCTATTGAGCCTGGGGACAAGGTTATTATCAGAGTAACAGAGCGGTGGTTCGGAAACCTCTCCTCGGGGACTCCCCAGATGTTTCACAATTTAGTAGTAGCCCTAAACTACTTCACCTGATTCACCTAGTCAAGGGTTTGATGATTAGATGACAAGTTGAATCACTTGTGCCAGCTGTGGAATAGATCCAATCCATGGAACGGCTGATTCACCTAGTGGACCAATGGACTAATACAACAGGAAGTTACATGGACATTCTGATGGTTGCATCATAGTGATCATTACTTTAAACATTTGTTTACATAACCTAAAGGGATTAACTCTTCTTTCCAAGCCCCATAAATGTTGTATTTCTCAAAACACCTAGGGGCAGTTTCCCGGACCCAGAATAAGTCTAGTTCTGGATTAAAAATAATTCTCATTGAAAGTATGTCGTAATCCAGGACTAGGCTTGATCTGTGTGAGGGAAACCAGCCCTTGACTTTGTGAAGGGAGGAACCAGCTGACCTCATCTATTTTTTGACAAACTCCAAGCAGGCTGTCATGTGCATTTTACTGAGGAGTGGCTTCCGTCTGGCCACTCTAGGAACTCTAGAGCTCTATCAGAGTGACCATAGGGTTCTTGGTCACCTCCCTAACCAAGGCCCTTCTCCCCCGATTGCTCAGTTTGGCCGGGCGACCAGCTCTAGGAAGAGTCTTGGTGGTTCCAAACTTCTTCCATTTAAGAATGATGGAGGCCACTGTGTTCTTGGGGACATTCAGTGCTGCAAGAATGTTTTGTTACCCTTCCCCAGATCTGTGACTCGACACAATCCTGTCTCGGAGCTCTACGGACAATTCCTTTGACCTTATGTTCTGACATGCACTGTCAACTGTGGGACCTTATATATACAGGTGTGTGCCTTTCCAAATCATGTCCAATTAATTGAATTTACCACAGGTGGACTCCAATCAAGTTGTAGAAACATCTCAAGGATAATCAATGATAACAGGATGCACCTAAGCTAAATTTTGAGTCTCATAGAAAAGGGTCTGAATACTTATGTAAACAAGGTATTTCAGTTTTTTATTTTGAATAAATGTTTTAATGTTTTTGTCATTATGGGGTATTGTGTGTAGATTGCTGAGGATTTTTATTTATTTAATCAATTTTAGAATAAGGCTGTAATGTAACAAAATGTGGAAAAAGTCAAGGGGTCTGAATACTTTCCAAGGCACTGTATGTGCAAATAGTTAAACTACAAATGGGAAAATAAATAAATATGGGTTGTATTTACAATGGTGTTTGTTCTTCACTGGTTGCCCCTTTCTGGTGGCAACAGGTTACACATCTTGCTGCTGTGATGGCACACTGTGGTATTTCACCCAATATATATGGGAGTTTATCCAAATTGGATTTGTTTTCGAATTCTTTGTGGGTCTGTGTAATCTGAGGGAAATATGTGTCTCTAATATGGTCATACATTTGGCAGGAGGTTAGGAAATGCAGCTCAGTTTCCACCTCATTGTGTGGGCAGTGTGTACATAGCCTGTCTTCTCTTGAGAGCCAGGTCTGCCTACCGCAGCCTTTCTCAATAGCAAGGCTATGCTCACTGAGTCTGTACATAGTCAAAGCTTTCCTTAAGTTTGGGTCAGTCACTGTGGTCAGGTATTCTGCCACTGTGTACTCTCTGTTTAGGGCCAAATAGCATTCTAGTTTGCTCAGTTTATTGTAAATTATTTTCAATGTGTCCAAGTAATTCTCTTTTTGTTTTCTCTTCTGTGCTTCTTCTCTCTCCAACACTGTAGTGTTCTCTGTGTTAACATGTTAAATTATTCACTCTAAGCCTGCTCAAACAATCATCAATTATACAATATGAAGTGAAACCTTTGGAAAAAGCTGTAGACCATATTCTGATTAATATATTAGAGGATGTGTGTGTGTGTGTAACTTATAAGTCCACAACATTTACACTCAGTAATACACCAATCAGAGTGTACTGTCATGTACTCTCATCACTCTCATCATGAAACAGCCATCTTGAACATTAGTTTAATGTTGCTGGTGAGTGGGGGGAACACGTTGAGGTGCTTGACCAATATTCAACCAGGCTTGATATGATTGACATTTCCCCTTTGCACAACACACAACACCTCCAGTGCCTGAAGGTCCCAGCTGTCCCAGTGTGTTGATTTAGACGACGACTCATTGAGATGATATAATACCTGACCAGACACAGCTGTAGTTTACTGTTAATACCTGACCAGACACAGCTGTAGTTTACTGTTAATACCTGACCAGACACAGCTGTAGTTTACTGTTGATACCTGACCAGACACAGCTGTAGTTTACTGTTAATACCTGACCAGACACAGCTGTAGTTTACTGTTGATACCTGACCAGACACAGCTGTAGTTTACTGTTAATACCTGACCAGACACAGCTGTAGTTTACTGTTAATACCTGACCAGACACAGCTGTAGTTTACTGTTAATACCTGACCAGACACACCTGTAGTTTACTGTTAATACCTGACCAGACACACCTGTAGTTTACTGTTGATACCTGACCAGACACAGCTGTAGTTTACTGTTAATACCTGACCAGACACACCTGTAGTTTACTGTTAATACCTGACCAGACACAGCTGTAGTTTACTGTTAATACCTGACCAGACACAGCTGTAGTTTACTGTTAATACCTGACCAGACACACCTGTAGTTTACTGTTAATACCTGACCAGACACAGCTGTAGTTTACTGTTAATACCTGACCAGACACACCTGTAGTTTACTGTTAATACCTGACCAGACACAGCTGTAGTCTACTGTTAATACCTGACCAGACACACCTGTAGTTTACTGTTAATACCTGACCAGACACAGCTGTAGTTTACTGTTAATACCTGACCAGACACACCTGTCGTTTACTGTTAATACCTGACCAGACACACCTGTAGTTTACTGTTAATACCTGACCAGACACAGCTGTAGTCTACTGTTAATACCTGACCAGACACAGCTGTAGTTTACTGTTAATACCTGACCAGACACACCTGTAGTTTACTGGTAATACCTGACCAGACACAGCTGTAGTTTACTGTTAATACCTGACCAGACACACCTGTAGTTTACTGTTGATACCTGACCAGACACAGCTGTAGTTTACTGTTAATACCTGACCAGACACAGCTGTAGTTTACTGTTAATACCTGACCAGACACAGCTGTAGTTTACTGTTAATACCTGACCAGACACACCTGTAGTTTACTGTTAATACCTGACCAGACACACCTGTAGTCTACTGTTAATACCTGACCAGACACACCTGTAGTTTACTGTTAATACCTGACCAGACACAGCTGTAGTTTACTGTTAATACCTGACCAGACACACCTGTAGTCTACTGTTAATACCTGACCAGACACACCTGTAGTTTACTGTTAATACCTGACCAGACACAGCTGTAGTTTACTGTTAATACCTGACCAGACACAGCTGTAGTTTACTGTTAATACCAAACCAGGCACAGCTGTAGTTTACTGTTAATACCTGACCAGACACACCTGTAGTCTACTGTTAATACCTGACCAGACACAGCTGTAGTTTACTGTTAATACCTGACCAGACACACCTGTAGTTTACTGTTAATACCTGACCAGACACAGCTGTAGTTTACTGTTAATACCTGACCAGACACAGCTGTAGTTTACTGTTAATACCTGACCAGACACAGCTGTAGTTTACTGTTAATACCTGACCAGACACCCCTGTAGTCTACTGTTAATACCTGACCAGACACAGCTGTAGTTTACTGTTAATACCTGACCAGACACAGCTGTAGTTTACTGTTAATACCTGACCAGACACAGCTGTAGTTTACTGTTAATACCTGACCAGACACACCTGTAGTTTACTGTTAATACCTGACCAGACACAGCTGTAGTTTACTGTTAATACCTGACCAGACACAGCTGTAGTTTACTGTTAATACCTGACCAGACACAGCTGTAGTTTACTGTTAATACCTGACCAGACACAGCTGTAGTTTACTGTTAATACCTGACCAGACACACCTGTCGTTTACTGTTAATACCTGACCAGACACAGCTGTAGTTTACTGTTAATACCTGACCAGACACAGCTGTAGTTTACTGTTAATACCTGACCAGACACACCTATAGTTTACTGTTAATACCTGACCAGACACAGCTGTAGTTTACTGTTAATACCTGACCAGACACAGCTGTAGTCTACTGTTAATACCTGACAAGACACACCTGTCGTTTACTGTTAATACCTGACCAGACACAGCTGTAGTTTACTGTTAATACCTGACCAGACACAGCTGTAGTTTACTGTTAATACCTGACCAGACACACCTATAGTTTACTGTTAATACCTGACCAGACACAGCTGTAGTTTACTGTTAATACCTGACCAGACACAGCTGTAGTCTACTGTTAATACCTGACCAGACACACCTGTAGTTTACTGTTAATACCTGACCAGACACAGCTGTAGTTTACTGTTAATACCTGACCAGACACACCTGTCGTTTACTGTTAATACCTGACCAGACACACCTGTAGTTTACTGTTAATACCTGACCAGACACACCTGTAGTTTACTGTTAATACCTGACCAGACACACCTGTAGTTTACTGTTAATACCTGACCAGACACAGCTGTAGTTTACTGTTAATACCTGACCAGACACAGCTGTAGTTTACTGTTAATACCTGACCAGACACAGCTGTAGTTTACTGTTAATACCTGACCAGACACACCTGTAGTCTACTGTTAATACCTGACCAGACACAGCTGTAGTTTACTGTTAATACCTGACCAGACACAGCTGTAGTTTTACTGTTAATACCTGACCAGACACAGCTGTAGTTTACTGTTAATACCTGACCAGACACACCTGTAGTTTACTGTTAATACCTGACCAGACACAGCTGTAGTTTACTGTTAATACCTGACCAGACACAGCTGTAGTTTACTGTTAATACCTGACCAGACACAGCTGTAGTTTACTGTTAATACCTGACCAGACACAGCTGTAGTTTACTGTTAATACCTGACCAGACACACCTGTCGTTTTACTGTTAATACCTGACCAGACACAGCTGTAGTTTACTGTTAATACCTGACCAGACACAGCTGTAGTTTACTGTTAATACCTGACCAGACACACCTGTAGTTTACTGTTAATACCTGACCAGACACACCTATAGTTTACTGTTAATACCTGACCAGACACAGCTGTAGTTTACTGTTAATACCTGACCAGACACAGCTGTAGTCTACTGTTAATACCTGACCAGACACACCTGTAGTTTACTGTTAATACCTGACCAGACACAGCTGTAGTTTACTGTTAATACCTGACCAGACACACCTGTCGTTTACTGTTAATACCTGACCAGACACACCTGTAGTTTACTGTTAATACCTGACCAGACACACCTGTAGTTTACTGTTAATACCTGACCAGACACAGCTGTAGTTTACTGTTAATACCTGACCAGACACAGCTGTAGTCTACTGTTAATACCTGACCAGACACACCTGTAGTTTACTGTTAATACCTGACCAGACACACCTGTAGTTTACTGTTGATACCTGACCAGACACAGCTGTAGTTTACTGTTAATACCTGACCAGACACACCTGTAGTTTACTGTTAATACCTGACCAGACACAGCTGTAGTTTACTGTTAATACCTGACCAGACACAGCTGTAGTTTACTGTTAATACCTGACCAGACACACCTGTAGTTTACTGTTAATACCTGACCAGACACAGCTGTAGTTTACTGTTAATACCTGACCAGACACAGCTGTAGTTTACTGTTAATACCTGACCAGACACACCTGTAGTTTACTGTTAATACCTGACCAGACACAGCTGTAGTTTACTGTTAATACCTGACCAGACACACCTGTAGTTTACTGTTAATACCTGACCAGACACACCTGTCGTTTACTGTTAATACCTGACCAGACACACCTGTAGTTTACTGTTAATACCTGACCAGACACAGCTGTAGTCTACTGTTAATACCTGACCAGACACAGCTGTAGTTTACTGTTAATACCTGACCAGACACAGCTGTAGTTTACTGTTAATACCTGACCAGACACAGCTGTAGTTTACTGTTAATACCTGACCAGACACACCTGTAGTTTACTGTTGATACCTGACCAGACACAGCTGTAGTTTACTGTTAATACCTGACCAGACACAGCTGTAGTTTACTGTTAATACCTGACCAGACACAGCTGTAGTTTACTGTTAATACCTGACCAGACACACCTGTAGTTTACTGTTAATACCTGACCAGACACACCTGTAGTCTACTGTTAACACCTGACCAGACACACCTGTAGTTTGCTGTTAATACCTGACCAGACACAGCTGTAGTTTACTGTTAATACCTGACCAGACACACCTGTAGTCTACTGTTAATACCTGACCAGACACACCTGTAGTTTACTGTTAATACCTGACCAGACACAGCTGTAGTTTACTGTTAATACCTGACCAGACACAGCTGTAGTTTACTGTTAATACCTGACCAGACACAGCTGTAGTTTACTGTTAATACCTGACCAGACACACCTGTAGTCTACTGTTAATACCTGACCAGACACACCTGTAGTTTACTGTTAATACCTGACCAGACACAGCTGTAGTTTACTGTTAATACCTGACCAGACACAGCTGTAGTTTACTGTTAATACCAAACCAGGCACAGCTGTAGTTTACTGTTAATACCTGACCAGACACACCTGTAGTCTACTGTTAATACCTGACCAGACACAGCTGTAGTTTACTGTTAATACCTGACCAGACACACCTGTAGTTTACTGTTAATACCTGACCAGACACAGCTGTAGTTTACTGTTAATACCTGACCAGACACAGCTGTAGTTTACTGTTAATACCTGACCAGACACAGCTGTAGTTTACTGTTAATACCTGACCAGACACCCTGTAGTCTACTGTTAATACCTGACCAGACACAGCTGTAGTTTACTGTTAATACCTGACCAGACACAGCTGTAGTTTACTGTTAATACCTGACCAGACACAGCTGTAGTTTACTGTTAATACCTGACCAGACACACCTGTAGTTTACTGTTAATACCTGACCAGACACAGCTGTAGTTTACTGTTAATACCTGACCAGACACAGCTGTAGTTTACTGTTAATACCTGACCAGACACAGCTGTAGTTTACTGTTAATACCTGACCAGACACAGCTGTAGTTTACTGTTAATACCTGACCAGACACACCTGTCGTTTACTGCTAATACCTGACCAGACACAGCTGTAGTTTTACTGTTAATACCTGACCAGACACAGCTGTAGTTTACTGTTAATACCTGACCAGACACACCTATAGTTTACTGTTAATACCTGACCAGACACAGCTGTAGTTTACTGTTAATACCTGACCAGACACAGCTGTAGTCTACTGTTAATACCTGACAAGACACACCTGTCGTTTACTGTTAATACCTGACCAGACACAGCTGTAGTTTACTGTTAATACCTGACCAGACACAGCTGTAGTTTACTGTTAATACCTGACCAGACACACCTATAGTTTACTGTTAATACCTGACCAGACACAGCTGTAGTTTACTGTTAATACCTGACCAGACACAGCTGTAGTCTACTGTTAATACCTGACCAGACACACCTGTAGTTTACTGTTAATACCTGACCAGACACAGCTGTAGTTTACTGTTAATACCTGACCAGACACACCTGTCGTTTACTGTTAATACCTGACCAGACACACCTGTAGTTTACTGTTAATACCTGACCAGACACACCTGTAGTTTACTGTTAATACCTGACCAGACACACCTGTAGTTTACTGTTAATACCTGACCAGACACAGCTGTAGTTTACTGTTAATACCTGACCAGACACAGCTGTAGTTTACTGTTAATACCTGACCAGACACAGCTGTAGTTTACTGTTAATACCTGACCAGACACACCTGTAGTCTACTGTTAATACCTGACCAGACACAGCTGTAGTTTACTGTTAATACCTGACCAGACACAGCTGTAGTTTACTGTTAATACCTGACCAGACACAGCTGTAGTTTACTGTTAATACCTGACCAGACACACCTGTAGTTTACTGTTAATACCTGACCAGACACAGCTGTAGTTTACTGTTAATACCTGACCAGACACAGCTGTAGTTTACTGTTAATACCTGACCAGACACAGCTGTAGTTTACTGTTAATACCTGACCAGACACAGCTGTAGTTTACTGTTAATACCTGACCAGACACACCTGTCGTTTACTGTTAATACCTGACCAGACACAGCTGTAGTTTACTGTTAATACCTGACCAGACACAGCTGTAGTTTACTGTTAATACCTGACCAGACACACCTGTAGTTTACTGTTAATACCTGACCAGACACACCTATAGTTTACTGTTAATACCTGACCAGACACAGCTGTAGTTTACTGTTAATACCTGACCAGACACAGCTGTAGTCTACTGTTAATACCTGACCAGACACACCTGTAGTTTACTGTTAATACCTGACCAGACACAGCTGTAGTTTACTGTTAATACCTGACCAGACACACCTGTCGTTTACTGTTAATACCTGACCAGACACACCTGTAGTTTACTGTTAATACCTGACCAGACACAGCTGTAGTTTACTGTTAATACCTGACCAGACACACCTGTAGTTTACTGTTAATACCTGACCAGACACAGCTGTAGTTTACTGTTAATACCTGACCAGACACACCTGTAGTTTACTGTTAATACCTGACCAGACACACCTGTAGTTTACTGTTGATACCTGACCAGACACAGCTGTAGTTTACTGTTAATACCTGACCAGACACACCTGTAGTTTACTGTTAATACCTGACCAGACACAGCTGTAGTTTACTGTTAATACCTGACCAGACACAGCTGTAGTTTACTGTTAATACCTGACCAGACACAGCTGTAGTTTACTGTTAATACCTGACCAGACACAGCTGTAGTTTACTGTTAATACCTGACCAGACACAGCTGTAGTTTACTGTTAATACCTGACCAGACACACCTGTAGTTTACTGTTAATACCTGACCAGACACAGCTGTAGTTTACTGTTAATACCTGACCAGACACACCTGTAGTTTACTGTTAATACCTGACCAGACACACCCTGTAGTTTACTGTTAATACCTGACCAGACACACCTGTAGTTTACTGTTAATACCTGACCAGACACAGCTGTAGTCTACTGTTAATACCTGACCAGACACAGCTGTAGTTTACTGTTAATACCTGACCAGACACAGCTGTAGTTTACTGTTAATACCTGACCAGACACAGCTGTAGTTTACTGTTAATACCTGACCAGACACACCTGTAGTTTACTGTTGATACCTGACCAGACACAGCTGTAGTTTACTGTTAATACCTGACCAGACACAGCTGTAGTTTACTGTTAATACCTGACCAGACACAGCTGTAGTTTACTGTTAATACCTGACCAGACACACCTGTAGTTTACTGTTAATACCTGACCAGACACACCTGTAGTCTACTGTTAATACCTGACCAGACACACCTGTAGTTTACTGTTAATACCTGACCAGACACAGCTGTAGTTTACTGTTAATACCTGACCAGACACACCTGTAGTCTACTGTTAATACCTGACCAGACACACCTGTAGTTTACTGTTAATACCTGACCAGACACAGCTGTAGTTTACTGTTAATACCTGACCAGACACAGCTGTAGTTTACTGTTAATACCTGACCAGGCACAGCTGTAGTTTACTGTTAATACCTGACCAGACACACCTGTAGTCTACTGTTAATACCTGACCAGACACAGCTGTAGTTTACTGTTAATACCTGACCAGACACACCTGTAGTTTACTGTTAATACCTGACCAGACACAGCTGTAGTTTACTGTTAATACCTGACCAGACACAGCTGTAGTTTACTGTTAATACCTGACCAGACACCCCTGTAGTCTACTGTTAATACCTGACCAGACACAGCTGTAGTTTACTGTTAATACCTGACCAGACACAGCTGTAGTTTACTGTTAATACCTGACCAGACACAGCTGTAGTTTACTGTTAATACCTGACCAGACACACCTGTAGTTTACTGTTAATACCTGACCAGACACAGCTGTAGTTTACTGTTAATACCTGACCAGACACAGCTGTAGTTTACTGTTAATACCTGACCAGACACAGCTGTTGTTTACTGTAAATACCTGACCAGACACAGCTGTAGTTTACTGTTAATACCTGACCAGACACACCTGTCGTTTACTGTTAATACCTGACCAGACACAGCTGTAGTTTACTGTTAATACCTGACCAGACACAGCTGTAGTTTACTGTTAATACCTGACCAGACACACCTATAGTTTACTGTTAATACCTGACCAGACACAGCTGTAGTTTACTGTTAATACCTGACCAGACACAGCTGTAGTCTACTGTTAATACCTGACAAGACACACCTTTCGTTTACTGTTAATACCTGACCAGACACAGCTGTAGTTTACTGTTAATACCTGACCAGACACAGCTGTAGTTTACTGTTAATACCTGACCAGACACACCTATAGTTTACTGTTAATACCTCGACCAGACACAGCTGTAGTTTACTGTTAATACCTGACCAGACACAGCTGTAGTCTACTGTTAATACCTGACCAGACACACCTGTAGTTTACTGTTAATACCTGACCAGACACAGCTGTAGTTTACTGTTAATACCTGACCAGACACACCTGTCGTTTACTGTTAATACCTGACCAGACACACCTGTAGTTTACTGTTAATACCTGACCAGACACACCTGTAGTCTACTGTTAATACCTGACCAGACACACCTGTAGTTTACTGTTAATACCTGACCAGACACAGCTGTAGTTTTACTGTTAATACCTGACCAGACACACCTGTAGTCTACTGTTAATACCTGACCAGACACACCTGTAGTTTACTGTTAATACCTGACCAGACACAGCTGTAGTTTACTGTTAATACCTGACCAGACACACCTGTAGTTTACTGTTAATACCTGACCAGACACAGCTGTAGTCTACTGTTAATACCTGACCAGACACACCTGTAGTTTACTGTTAATACCTGACCAGACACAGCTGTAGTTTACTGTTAATACCTGACCAGACACACCTGTCGTTTACTGTTAATACCTGACCAGACACACCTGTAGTTTACTGTTAATACCTGACCAGACACAGCTGTAGTCTACTGTTAATACCTGACCAGACACAGCTGTAGTTTACTGTTAATACCTGACCAGACACAGCTGTAGTTTACTGTTAATACCTGACCAGACACAGCTGTAGTTTACTGTTAATACCTGACCAGACACACCTGTAGTTTACTGTTGATACCTGACCGGACACAGCTGTAGTTTGCTGTTAATACCTGACCAGACACAGCTGTAGTTTACTGTTAATACCTGACCAGACACAGCTGTAGTTTACTGTTAATACCTGACCAGACACACCTGTAGTTTACTGTTAATACCTGACCAGACACACCTGTAGTCTACTGTTAATACCTGACCAGACACACCTGTAGTTTACTGTTAATACCTGACCAGACACAGCTGTAGTTTACTGTTAATACCTGACCAGACACACCTGTAGTCTACTGTTAATACCTGACCAGACACACCTGTAGTTTACTGTTAATACCTGACCAGACACAGCTGTAGTTTACTGTTAATACCTGACCAGACACAGCTGTAGTTTACTGTTAATACCTGACCAGGCACAGCTGTAGTTTACTGTTAATACCTGACCAGACACACCTGTAGTCTACTGTTAATACCTGACCAGACACAGCTGTAGTTTACTGTTAATACCTGACCAGACACACCTGTAGTTTACTGTTAATACCTGACCAGACACAGCTGTAGTTTACTGTTAATACCTGACCAGACACAGCTGTAGTTTACTGTTAATACCTGACCAGACACAGCTGTAGTCTACTGTTAATACCTGACCAGACACAGCTGTAGTTTACTGTTAATACCTGACCAGACACAGCTGTAGTTTACTGTTAATACCTGACCAGACACACCTGTAGTTTACTGTTAATACCTGACCAGACACAGCTGTAGTTTACTGTTAATACCTGACCAGACACAGCTGTAGTTTACTGTTAATACCTGACCAGACACAGCTGTTGTTTACTGTTAATACCTGACCAGACACAGCTGTAGTTTACTGTTAATACCTGACCAGACACACCTGTCGTTTACTGTTAATACCTGACCAGACACAGCTGTGGTTTACTGTTAATACCTGACCAGACACAGCTGTAGTTTACTGTTAATACCTGACCAGACACACCTATAGTTTACTGTTAATACCTGACCAGACACAGCTGTAGTTTACTGTTAATACCTGACCAGACACAGCTGTAGTCTACTGTTAATACCTGACAAGACACACCTTTCGTTTACTGTTAATACCTGACCAGACACAGCTGTAGTTTACTGTTAATACCTGACCAGACACAGCTGTAGTTTACTGTTAATACCTGACCAGACACACCTATAGTTTACTGTTAATACCTGACCAGACACAGCTGTAGTTTACTGTTAATACCTGACCAGACACAGCTGTAGTCTACTGTTAATACCTGACCAGACACACCTGTAGTTTACTGTTAATACCTGACCAGACACAGCTGTAGTTTACTGTTAATACCTGACCAGACACACCTGTCGTTTACTGTTAATACCTTTCCAGACACACCTGTAGTTTACTGTTAATACCTGACCAGACACACCTGTAGTCTACTGTTAATACCTGACCAGACACACCTGTAGTTTACTGTTAATACCTGACCAGACACAGCTGTAGTTTACTGTTAATACCTGACCAGACACACCTGTAGTCTACTGTTAATACCTGACCAGACACACCTGTAGTTTACTGTTAATACCTGACCAGACACACCTGTAGTCTACTGTTAATACCTGACCAGACACACCTGTAGTTTACTGTTAATACCTGACCAGACACAGCTGTAGTTTACTGTTAATACCTGACCAGACACACCTGTAGTCTACTGTTAATACCTGACCAGACACACCTGTAGTTTACTGTTAATACCTGACCAGACACAGCTGTAGTTTACTGTTAATACCTGACCAGACACAGCTGTAGTTTACTGTTAATACCTGACCAGGCACAGCTGTAGTTTACTGTTAATACCTGACCAGACACACCTGTAGTCTACTGTTAATACCTGACCAGACACAGCTGTAGTTTACTGTTAATACCTGACCAGACACACCTGTAGTTTACTGTTAATACCTGACCAGACACAGCTGTAGTTTACTGTTAATACCTGACCAGACACAGCTGTAGTTTACTGTTAATACCTGACCAGACACAGCTGTAGTTTACTGTTAATACCTGACCAGACACCCCTGTAGTCTACTGTTAATACCTGACCAGACACAGCTGTAGTTTACTGTTAATACCTGACCAGACACAGCTGTAGTTTACTGTTAATACCTGACCAGACACAGCTGTAGTTTACTGTTAATACCTGACCAGACACACCTGTAGTTTACTGTTAATACCTGACCAGACACAGCTGTAGTTTACTGTTAATACCTGACCAGACACAGCTGTAGTTTTACTGTTAATACCTGACCAGACACAGCTGTTGTTTACTGTTAATACCTGACCAGACACAGCTGTAGTTTACTGTTAATACCTGACCAGACACACCTGTCGTTTACTGTTAATACCTGACCAGACACAGCTGTAGTTTACTGTTAATACCTGACCAGACACAGCTGTAGTTTACTGTTAATACCTGACCAGACACACCTATAGTTTACTGTTAATACCTGACCAGACACAGCTGTAGTTTACTGTTAATACCTGACCAGACACAGCTGTAGTCTACTGTTAATACCTGACAAGACACACCTGTCGTTTACTGTTAATACCTGACCAGACACAGCTGTAGTTTACTGTTAATACCTGACCAGACACAGCTGTAGTTTACTGTTAATACCTGACCAGACACACCTATAGTTTACTGTTAATACCTGACCAGACACAGCTGTAGTTTACTCTTAATACCTGACCAGACACAGCTGTAGTCTACTGTTAATACCTGACCAGACACACCTGTAGTTTACTGTTAATACCTGACCAGACACAGCTGTAGTTTACTGTTAATACCTGACCAGACACACCTGTCGTTTACTGTTAATACCTGACCAGACACACCTGTAGTTTACTGTTAATACCTGACCAGACACACCTGTAGTTTACTGTTAATACCTGACCAGACACACCTGTAGTTTACTGTTAATACCTGACCAGACACAGCTGTAGTTTACTGTTAATACCTGACCAGACACAGCTGTAGTTTACTGTTAATACCTGACCAGACACAGCTGTAGTTTACTGTTAATACCTGACCAGACACACCTGTAGTCTACTGTTAATACCTGACCAGACACAGCTGTAGTTTACTGTTAATACCTGACCAGACACAGCTGTAGTTTACTGTTAATACCTGACCAGACACAGCTGTAGTTTACTGTTAATACCTGACCAGACACACCTGTAGTTTACTGTTAATACCTGACCAGACACAGCTGTAGTTTACTGTTAATACCTGACCAGACACAGCTGTAGTTTACTGTTAATACCTGACCAGACACAGCTGTAGTTTACTGTTAATACCTGACCAGACACAGCTGTAGTTTACTGTTAATACCTGACCAGACACACAGGTCGTTTACTGTTAATACCTGACCAGACACAGCTGTAGTTTACTGTTAATACCTGACCAGACACAGCTGTAGTTTACTGTTAATACCTGACCAGACACACCTGTAGTTTACTGTTAATACCTGACCAGACACACCTATAGTTTACTGTTAATACCTGACCAGACACAGCTGTAGTTTTACTGTTAATACCTGACCAGACACAGCTGTAGTCTACTGTTAATACCTGACCAGACACACCTGTAGTTTACTGTTAATACCTGCCCAGACACAGCTGTAGTTTACTGTTAATACCTGACCAGACACACCTGTCGTTTACTGTTAATACCTGACCAGACACACCTGTAGTTTACTGTTAATACCTGACCAGACACACCTGTAGTTTACTGTTAATACCTGACCAGACACAGCTGTAGTTTTACTGTTAATACCTGACCAGACACAGCTGTAGTCTACTGTTAATACCTGACCAGACACACCTGTAGTTTACTGTTAATACCTGACCAGACACAGCTGTAGTTTACTGTTAATACCTGATCAGACACAGCTGTAGTTTACTGTTAATACCTGACCAGACACACCTGTCGTTTACTGTTAATACCTGACCAGACACACCTGTAGTTTACTGTTAATACCTGACCAGACACAGCTGTAGTTTACTGTTAATACCTGACCAGACACAGCTGTAGTTTACTGTTAATACCTGACCAGACACACCCTGTAGTTTACTGTTAATACCTGACCAGACACAGCTGTAGTTTACTGTTAATACCTGACCAGACAGAGCTGTAGTTTATTGTTAATACCTGACCAGACACAGCTGTAGTCTACTGTTAATTCCTGACCAGACACAGCTGTAGTTTACTGTTAATACCTGACCAGACACACCTGTAGTTTACTGTTAATACCTGACCAGACACACCTGTAGTTTACTGTTAATACCTGACCAGACACAGCTGTAGTTTACTGTTCAATTCCTGACCAGACACAGCTGTAGTTTACTGTTAATACCTGACCAGACACAGCTGTAGTTTACTGTTAATACCTGACCAGACACACCTGTAGTCTACTGTTAATACCTGACCAGACACAGCTGTAGTTTACTGTTAATACCTGACCAGACACAGCTGTAGTTTACTGTTAATACCTGACCAGACACAGCTGTAGTTTACTGTTAATACCTGACCAGACACACCTGTAGTTTACTGTTAATACCTGACCAGACACAGCTGTAGTTTACTGTTAATACCTGACCAGACACAGCTGTAGTTTACTGTTAATACCTGACCAGACACAGCTGTAGTTTACTGTTAATACCTGACCAGACACAGCTGTAGTTTCTGTTAATACCTGACCAGACACACCTGTCGTTTACTGTTAATACCTGACCAGACACAGCTGTAGTTTACTGTTAATACCTGACCAGACACAGCTGTAGTTTACTGTTAATACCTGACCAGACACACCTATAGTTTACTGTTAATACCTGACCAGACACAGCTGTAGTTTACTGTTAATACCTGACCAGACACAGCTGTAGTCTACTGTTAATACCTGACAAGACACACCTGTCGTTTACTGTTAATACCTGACCAGACACAGCTGTAGTTTACTGTTAATACCTGACCAGACACAGCTGTAGTTTACTGTTAATACCTGACCAGACACACCTATAGTTTACTGTTAATACCTGACCAGACACAGCTGTAGTTTACTGTTAATACCTGACCAGACACAGCTGTAGTCTACTGTTAATACCTGACCAGACACACCTGTAGTTTACTGTTAATACCTGACCAGACACAGCTGTAGTTTACTGTTAATACCTGACCAGACACACCTGTCGTTTACTGTTAATACCTGACCAGACACACCTGTAGTTTACTGTTAATACCTGACCAGACACACCTGTAGTTTACTGTTAATACCTGACCAGACACACCTGTAGTTTACTGTTAATACCTGACCAGACACAGAGGTAGTTTACTGTTAATACCTGACCAGACACAGCTGTAGTTTACTGTTAATACCTGACCAGACACAGCTGTAGTTTACTGTTAATACCTGACCAGACACACCTGTAGTCTACTGTTAATACCTGACCAGACACAGCTGTAGTTTACTGTTAATACCTGACCAGACACAGCTGTAGTTTACTGTTAATACCTGACCAGACACAGCTGTAGTTTACTGTTAATACCTGACCAGACACACCTGTAGTTTACTGTTAATACCTGACCAGACACAGCTGTAGTTTACTGTTAATACCTGACCAGACACAGCCGTAGTTTACTGTTAATACCTGACCAGACACAGCTGTAGTTTACTGTTAATACCTGACCAGACACAGCTGTAGTTTACTGTTAATACCTGACCAGACACACCTGTCGTTTACTGTTAATACCTGACCAGACACAGCTGTAGTTTACTGTTAATACCTGACCAGACACAGCTGTAGTTTACTGTTAATACCTGACCAGACACACCTGTAGTTTACTGTTAATACCTGACCAGACACACCTATAGTTTACTGTTAATACCTGACCAGACACAGCTGTAGTTTACTGTTAATACCTGACCAGACACACCTGTCGTTTACTGTTAATACCTGACCAGACACACCTGTAGTTTACTGTTAATACCTGACCAGACACACCTATAGTTTACTGTTAATACCTGACCAGACACAGCTGTAGTTTACTGTTAATACCTGACCAGACACAGCTGTAGTCTACTGTTAATACCTGACCAGACACACCTGTAGTTTACTGTTAATACCTGACCAGACACAGCTGTAGTTTACTGTTAATACCTGACCAGACACACCTGTAGTTTACTGTTAATACCTGACCAGACACAGCTGTAGTTTACTGTTAATACCTGACCAGACACACCTATAGTTTACTGTTAATACCTGACCAGACACAGCTGTAGTTTACTGTTAATACCTGACCAGACACAGCTGTAGTCTACTGTTAATACCTGACCAGACACACCTGTAGTTTACTGTTAATACCTGACCAGACACAGCTGTAGTTTACTGTTAATACCTGACCAGACACACCTGTCGTTTACTGTTAATACCTGACCAGACACACCTGTAGTTTACTGTTAATACCTGACCAGACACACCTGTAGTCTACTGTTAATACCTGACCAGACACACCTGTAGTTTACTGTTAATACCTGACCAGACACAGCTGTAGTTTACTGTTAATACCTGACCAGACACACCTGTAGTCTACTGTTAATACCTGACCAGACACACCTGTAGTTTACTGTTAATACCTGACCAGACACAGCTGTAGTTTACTGTTAATACCTGACCAGACACAGCTGTAGTTTACTGTTAATACCTGACCAGGCACAGCTGTAGTTTACTGTTAATACCTGACCAGACACACCTGTAGTCTACTGTTAATACCTGACCAGACACAGCTGTAGTTTACTGTTAATACCTGACCAGACACACCTGTAGTTTACTGTTAATACCTGACCAGACACAGCTGTAGTTTACTGTTAATACCTGACCAGACACAGCTGTAGTTTACTGTTAATACCTGACCAGACACAGCTGTAGTTTACTGTTAATACCTGACCAGACACCCCTGTAGTCTACTGTTAATACCTGACCAGACACAGCTGTAGTTTCACTGTTAATACCTGACCAGACACAGCTGTAGTTTACTGTTAATACCTGACCAGACACAGCTGTAGTTTACTGTTAATACCTGACCAGACACAGCTGTTGTTTACTGTTAATACCTGACCAGACACAGCTGTAGTTTACTGTTAATACCTGACCAGACACACCTGTCGTTTACTGTTAATACCTGACCAGACACAGCTGTAGTTTACTGTTAATACCTGACCAGACACAGCTGTTGTTTACTGTTAATACCTGACCAGACACAGCTGTAGTTTACTGTTAATACCTGACCAGACACACCTATAGTTTACTGTTAATACCTGACCAGACACAGCTGTAGTTTACTGTTAATACCTGACCAGACACAGCTGTAGTCTACTGTTAATACCTGACCAGACACACCTGTAGTTTACTGTTAATACCTGACCAGACACAGCTGTAGTTTACTGTTAATACCTGACCAGACACACCTGTCGTTTACTGTTAATACCTGACCAGACACACCTGTAGTTTACTGTTAATACCTGACCAGACACACCTGTAGTCTACTGTTAATACCTGACCAGACACACCTGTAGTTTACTGTTAATACCTGACCAGACACAGCTGTAGTTTACTGTTAATACCTGACCAGACACACCTGTAGTCTACTGTTAATACCTGACCAGACACAGCTGTAGTTTACTGTTAATACCTGACCAGACACCCCTGTAGTCTACTGTTAATACCTGACCAGACACAGCTGTAGTTTACTGTTAATACCTGACCAGACACAGCTGTAGTTTACTGTTAATACCTGACCAGACACAGCTGTAGTTTACTGTTAATACCTGACCAGACACAGCTGTTGTTTACTGTTAATACCTGACCAGACACAGCTGTAGTTTACTGTTAATACCTGACCAGACACACCTGTCGTTTACTGTTAATACCTGACCAGACACAGCTGTAGTTTACTGTTAATACCTGACCAGACACAGCTGTTGTTTACTGTTAATACCTGACCAGACACAGCTGTAGTTTACTGTTAATACCTGACCAGACACACCTATAGTTTACTGTTAATACCTGACCAGACACAGCTGTAGTTTACTGTTAATACCTGACCAGACACAGCTGTAGTCTACTGTTAATACCTGACCAGACACACCTGTAGTTTACTGTTAATACCTGACCAGACACAGCTGTAGTTTACTGTTAATACCTGACCAGACACACCTGTCGTTTACTGTTAATACCTGACCAGACACACCTGTAGTTTACTGTTAATACCTGACCAGACACACCTGTAGTCTACTGTTAATACCTGACCAGACACACCTGTAGTTTACTGTTAATACCTGACCAGACACAGCTGTAGTTTACTGTTAATACCTGACCAGACACACCTGTAGTCTACTGTTAATACCTGACCAGACACACCTATAGTTTACTGTTAATACCTGACCAGACACAGCTGTAGTTTACTGTTAATACCTGACCAGACACAGCTGTAGTCTACTGTTAATACCTGACCAGACACACCTGTAGTTTACTGTTAATACCTGACCAGACACAGCTGTAGTTTACTGTTAATACCTGACCAGACACACCTGTCGTTTACTGTTAATACCTGACCAGACACACCTGTAGTTTACTGTTAATACCTGACCAGACACACCTGTAGTCTACTGTTAATACCTGACCAGACACACCTGTAGTTTACTGTTAATACCTGACCAGACACAGCTGTAGTTTACTGTTAATACCTGACCAGACACACCTGTAGTCTACTGTTAATACCTGACCAGACACACCTGTAGTTTACTGTTAATACCTGACCAGACACAGCTGTAGTTTACTGTTAATACCTGACCAGACACAGCTGTAGTTTACTGTTAATACCTGACCAGGCACAGCTGTAGTTTACTGTTAATACCTGACCAGACACACCTGTAGTCTACTGTTAATACCTGACCAGACACAGCTGTAGTTTACTGTTAATACCTGACCAGACACACCTGTAGTTTACTGTTAATACCTGACCAGACACAGCTGTAGTTTACTGTTAATACCTGACCAGACACAGCTGTAGTTTACTGTTAATACCTGACCAGACACAGCTGTAGTTTACTGTTAATACCTGACCAGACACCCCTGTAGTCTACTGTTAATACCTGACCAGACACAGCTGTAGTTTACTGTTAATACCTGACCAGACACAGCTGTAGTTTACTGTTAATACCTGACCAGACACAGCTGTAGTTTACTGTTAATACCTGACCAGACACACCTGTAGTTTACTGTTAATACCTGACCAGACACAGCTGTAGTTTACTGTTAATACCTGACCAGACACAGCTGTAGTTTACTGTTAATACCTGACCAGACACAGCTGTTGTTTACTGTTAATACCTGACCAGACACAGCTGTAGTTTACTGTTAATACCTGACCAGACACACCTGTCGTTTACTGTTAATACCTGACCAGACACAGCTGTAGTTTACTGTTAATACCTGACCAGACACAGCTGTAGTTTACTGTTAATACCTGACCAGACACACCTATAGTTTACTGTTAATACCTGACCAGACACAGCTGTAGTTTACTGTTAATACCTGACCAGACACAGCTGTAGTCTACTGTTAATACCTGACAAGACACACCTGTCGTTTACTGTTAATACCTGACCAGACACAGCTGTAGTTTACTGTTAATACCTGACCAGACACAGCTGTAGTTTACTGTTAATACCTGACCAGACACACCTATAGTTTACTGATAATACCTGACCAGACACAGCTGTAGTTTACTGTTAATACCTGACCAGACACAGCTGTAGTCTACTGTTAATACCTGACCAGACACACCTGTAGTTTACTGTTAATACCTGACCAGACACAGCTGTAGTTTACTGTTAATACCTGACCAGACACACCTGTCGTTTACTGTTAATACCTGACCAGACACACCTGTAGTTTACTGTTAATACCTGACCAGACACACCTGTAGTTTACTGTTAATACCTGACCAGACACACCTGTAGTTTACTGTTAATACCTGACCAGACACAGCTGTAGTTTACTGTTAATACCTGACCAGACACAGCTGTAGTTTACTGTTAATACCTGACCAGACACAGCTGTAGTTTACTGTTAATACCTGACCAGACACACCTGTAGTCTACTGTTAATACCTGACCAGACACAGCTGTAGTTTACTGTTAATACCTGACCAGACACAGCTGTAGTTTACTGTTAATACCTGACCAGACACAGCTGTAGTTTACTGTTAATACCTGACCAGACACACCTGTAGTTTACTGTTAATACCTGACCAGACACAGCTGTAGTTTACTGTTAATACCTGACCAGACACAGCTGTAGTTTACTGTTAATACCTGACCAGACACAGCTGTAGTTTACTGTTAATACCTGACCAGACACAGCTGTAGTTTACTGTTAATACCTGACCAGACACACAGGTCGTTTACTGTTAATACCTGACCAGACACAGCTGTAGTTTACTGTTAATACCTGACCAGACACAGCTGTAGTTTACTGTTAATACCTGACCAGACACACCTGTAGTTTACTGTTAATACCTGACCAGACACACCTATAGTTTACTGTTAATACCTGACCAGACAAAGCTGTAGTTTACTGTTAATACCTGACCAGACACAGCTGTAGTCTACTGTTAATACCTGACCAGACACACCTGTAGTTTACTGTTAATACCTGACCAGACACAGCTGTAGTTTACTGTTAATACCTGACCAGACACACCTGTCGTTTACTGTTAATACCTGACCAGACACACCTGTAGTTTACTGTTAATACCTGACCAGACACAGCTGTAGTTTACTGTTAATACCTGACCAGACACAGCTGTAGTTTACTGTTAATACCTGACCAGACACACCTGTAGTTTACTGTTAATACCTGACCAGACACAGCTGTAGTTTACTGTTAATACCTGACCAGACAGAGCTGTAGTTTATTGTTAATACCTGACCAGACACAGCTGTAGTCTACTGTTAATTCCTGACCAGACACAGCTGTAGTTTACTGTTAATACCTGACCAGACACACCTGTAGTTTACTGTTAATACCTGACCAGACACACCTGTAGTTTACTGTTAATACCTGACCAGACACAGCTGTAGTTTACTGTTAATTCCTGACCAGACACAGCTGTAGTTTACTGTTAATACCTGACCAGACACAGCTGTAGTTTACTGTTAATACCTGACCAGACACACCTGTAGTCTACTGTTAATACCTGACCAGACACAGCTGTAGTTTACTGTTAATACCTGACCAGACACAGCTGTAGTCTACTGTTAATACCTGACCAGACACACCTGTAGTTTACTGTTAATACCTGACCAGACACAGCTGTAGTTTACTGTTAATACCTGACCAGACACACCTGTCGTTTACTGTTAATACCTGACCAGACACACCTGTAGTTTACTGTTAATACCTGACCAGACACACCCGTAGTCTACTGTTAATACCTGACCAGACACACCTGTAGTTTACTGTTAATACCTGACCAGACACAGCTGTAGTTTACTGTTAATACCTGACCAGACACACCTGTAGTCTACTGTTAATACCTGACCAGACACACCTGTAGTTTACTGTTAATACCTGACCAGACACAGCTGTAGTTTACTGTTAATACCTGACCAGACACAGCTGTAGTTTACTGTTAATACCTGACCAGGCACAGCTGTAGTTTACTGTTAATACCTGACCAGACACACCTGTAGTCTACTGTTAATACCTGACCAGACACAGCTGTAGTTTACTGTTAATACCTGACCAGACACACCTGTAGTTTACTGTTAATACCTGACCAGACACAGCTGTAGTTTACTGTTAATACCTGACCAGACACAGCTGTAGTTTACTGTTAATACCTGACCAGACACAGCTGTAGTTTACTGTTAATACCTGACCAGACACCCCTGTAGTCTACTGTTAATACCTGACCAGACACAGCTGTAGTTTACTGTTAATACCTGACCAGACACAGCTGTAGTTTACTGTTAATACCTGACCAGACACACCTGTCGTTTACTGTTAATACCTGACCAGACACAGCTGTAGTTTACTGTTAATACCTGACCAGACACAGCTGTAGTCTACTGTTAATACCTGACCAGACACACCTGTAGTTTACTGTTAATACCTGACCAGACACAGCTGTAGTTTACTGTTAATACCTGACCAGACACACCTGTCGTTTACTGTTAATACCTGACCAGACACACCTGTAGTTTACTGTTAATACCTGACCAGACACACCTGTAGTCTACTGTTAATACCTGACCAGACACACCTGTAGTTTACTGTTAATACCTGACCAGACACAGCTGTAGTTTACTGTTAATACCTGACCAGACACACCTGTAGTCTACTGTTAATACCTGACCAGACACACCTGTAGTTTACTGTTAATACCTGACCAGACACAGCTGTAGTTTACTGTTAATACCTGACCAGACACAGCTGTAGTTTACTGTTAATACCTGACCAGGCACAGCTGTAGTTTACTGTTAATACCTGACCAGACACACCTGTAGTCTACTGTTAATACCTGACCAGACACAGCTGTAGTTTACTGTTAATACCTGACCAGACACACCTGTAGTTTACTGTTAATACCTGACCAGACACACCTGTAGTTTACTGTTAATACCTGACCAGACACAGCTGTAGTTTACTGTTAATACCTGACCAGACAGAGCTGTAGTTTATTGTTAATACCTGACCAGACACAGCTGTAGTCTACTGTTAATTCCTGACCAGACACAGCTGTAGTTTACTGTTAATACCTGACCAGACACACCTGTAGTTTACTGTTAATACCTGACCAGACACACCTGTAGTTTACTGTTAATACCTGACCAGACACAGCTGTAGTTTACTGTTAATTCCTGACCAGACACAGCTGTAGTTTACTGTTAATACCTGACCAGACACAGCTGTAGTTTACTGTTAATACCTGACCAGACACACCTGTAGTCTACTGTTAATACCTGACCAGACACAGCTGTAGTTTACTGTTAATACCTGACCAGACACAGCTGTAGTCTACTGTTAATACCTGACCAGACACACCTGTAGTTTACTGTTAATACCTGACCAGACACAGCTGTAGTTTACTGTTAATACCTGACCAGACACACCTGTCGTTTACTGTTAATACCTGACCAGACACACCTGTAGTTTACTGTTAATACCTGACCAGACACACCCGTAGTCTACTGTTAATACCTGACCAGACACACCTGTAGTTTACTGTTAATACCTGACCAGACACAGCTGTAGTTTACTGTTAATACCTGACCAGACACACCTGTAGTCTACTGTTAATACCTGACCAGACACACCTGTAGTTTACTGTTAATACCTGACCAGACACAGCTGTAGTTTACTGTTAATACCTGACCAGACACAGCTGTAGTTTACTGTTAATACCTGACCAGGCACAGCTGTAGTTTACTGTTAATACCTGACCAGACACACCTGTAGTCTACTGTTAATACCTGACCAGACACAGCTGTAGTTTACTGTTAATACCTGACCAGACACACCTGTAGTTTACTGTTAATACCTGACCAGACACAGCTGTAGTTTACTGTTAATACCTGACCAGACACAGCTGTAGTTTACTGTTAATACCTGACCAGACACAGCTGTAGTTTACTGTTAATACCTGACCAGACACCCCTGTAGTCTACTGTTAATACCTGACCAGACACAGCTGTAGTTTACTGTTAATACCTGACCAGACACAGCTGTAGTTTACTGTTAATACCTGACCAGACACACCTGTCGTTTACTGTTAATACCTGACCAGACACAGCTGTAGTTTACTGTTAATACCTGACCAGACACAGCTGTAGTCTACTGTTAATACCTGACCAGACACACCTGTAGTTTACTGTTAATACCTGACCAGACACAGCTGTAGTTTACTGTTAATACCTGACCAGACACACCTGTCGTTTACTGTTAATACCTGACCAGACACACCTGTAGTTTACTGTTAATACCTGACCAGACACACCTGTAGTCTACTGTTAATACCTGACCAGACACACCTGTAGTTTACTGTTAATACCTGACCAGACACAGCTGTAGTTTACTGTTAATACCTGACCAGACACACCTGTAGTCTACTGTTAATACCTGACCAGACACACCTGTAGTTTACTGTTAATACCTGACCAGACACAGCTGTAGTTTACTGTTAATACCTGACCAGACACAGCTGTAGTTTACTGTTAATACCTGACCAGGCACAGCTGTAGTTTACTGTTAATACCTGACCAGACACACCTGTAGTCTACTGTTAATACCTGACCAGACACAGCTGTAGTTTACTGTTAATACCTGACCAGACACACCTGTAGTTTACTGTTAATACCTGACCAGACACAGCTGTAGTTTACTGTTAATACCTGACCAGACACAGCTGTAGTTTACTGTTAATACCTGACCAGACAGAGCTGTAGTTTATTGTTAATACCTGACCAGACACACCTGTCGTTTACTGTTAATACCTGACCAGACACAGCTGTAGTCTACTGTTAATACCTGACCAGACACAGCTGTAGTCTACTGTTAATTCCTGACCAGACACAGCTGTAGTTTACTGTTAATACCTGACCAGACACAGCTGTAGTTTACTGTTAATACCTGACCAGACACAGCTGTTGTTTACTGTTAATACCTGACCAGACACAGCTGTAGTTTACTGTTAATACCTGACCAGACACACCTGTCGTTTACTGTTAATACCTGACCAGACACAGCTGTAGTTTACTGTTAATACCTGACCAGACACAGCTGTAGTTTACTGTTAATACCTGACCAGACACACCTATAGTTTACTGTTAATACCTGACCAGACACAGCTGTAGTTTACTGTTAATACCTGACCAGACACAGCTGTAGTCTACTGTTAATACCTGACAAGACACACCTGTCGTTTACTGTTAATACCTGACCAGACACAGCTGTAGTTTACTGTTAATACCTGACCAGACACAGCTGTAGTTTACTGTTAATACCTGACCAGACACACCTATAGTTTACTGTTAATACCTGACCAGACACAGCTGTAGTTTACTGTTAATACCTGACCAGACACAGCTGTAGTCTACTGTTAATACCTGACCAGACACACCTGTAGTTTACTGTTAATACCTGACCAGACACAGCTGTAGTTTACTGTTAATACCTGACCAGACACACCTGTCGTTTACTGTTAATACCTGACCAGACACACCTGTAGTTTACTGTTAATACCTGACCAGACACACCTGTAGTCTACTGTTAATACCTGACCAGACACACCTGTAGTTTACTGTTAATACCTGACCAGACACAGCTGTAGTTTACTGTTAATACCTGACCAGACACACCTGTAGTCTACTGTTAATACCTGACCAGACACACCTGTAGTTTACTGTTAATACCTGACCAGACACAGCTGTAGTTTACTGTTAATACCTGACCAGACACAGCTGTAGTTTACTGTTAATACCTGACCAGGCACAGCTGTAGTTTACTGTTAATACCTGACCAGACACACCTGTAGTCTACTGTTAATACCTGACCAGACACAGCTGTAGTTTACTGTTAATACCTGACCAGACACACCTGTAGTTTACTGTTAATACCTGACCAGACACAGCTGTAGTTTACTGTTAATACCTGACCAGACACAGCTGTAGTTTACTGTTAATACCTGACCAGACACAGCTGTAGTTTACTGTTAATACCTGACCAGACACCCCTGTAGTCTACTGTTAATACCTGACCAGACACAGCTGTAGTTTACTGTTAATACCTGACCAGACACAGCTGTAGTTTACTGTTAATACCTGACCAGACACACCTGTCGTTTACTGTTAATACCTGACCAGACACAGCTGTGGTTTACTGTTAATACCTGACCAGACACAGCTGTAGTCTACTGTTAATACCTGACCAGACACACCTGTAGTTTACTGTTAATACCTGACCAGACACAGCTGTAGTTTACTGTTAATACCTGACCAGACACACCTGTCGTTTACTGTTAATACCTGACCAGACACACCTGTAGTTTACTGTTAATACCTGACCAGACACACCTGTAGTCTACTGTTAATACCTGACCAGACACACCTGTAGTTTACTGTTAATACCTGACCAGACACAGCTGTAGTTTACTGTTAATACCTGACCAGACACACCTGTAGTCTACTGTTAATACCTGACCAGACACACCTGTAGTTTACTGTTAATACCTGACCAGACACAGCTGTAGTTTACTGTTAATACCTGACCAGACACAGCTGTAGTTTACTGTTAATACCTGACCAGGCACAGCTGTAGTTTACTGTTAATACCTGACCAGACACACCTGTAGTCTACTGTTAATACCTGACCAGACACAGCTGTAGTTTACTGTTAATACCTGACCAGACACACCTGTAGTTTACTGTTAATACCTGACCAGACACAGCTGTAGTTTACTGTTAATACCTGACCAGACACAGCTGTAGTTTACTGTTAATACCTGACCAGACACAGCTGTAGTTTACTGTTAATACCTGACCAGACACCCCTGTAGTCTACTGTTAATACCTGACCAGACACAGCTGTAGTTTACTGTTAATACCTGACCAGACACAGCTGTAGTTTACTGTTAATACCTGACCAGACACACCTGTCGTTTACTGTTAATACCTGACCAGACACAGCTGTAGTTTACTGTTAATACCTGACCAGACACAGCTGTAGTTTACTGTTAATACCTGACCAGACACACCTATAGTTTACTGTTAATACCTGACCAGACACAGCTGTAGTTTACTGTTAATACCTGACCAGACACAGCTGTAGTCTACTGTTAATACCTGACAAGACACACCTGTCGTTTACTGTTAATACCTGACCAGACACAGCTGTAGTTTACTGTTAATACCTGACCAGACACAGCTGTAGTTTACTGTTAATACCTGACCAGACACACCTATAGTTTACTGTTAATACCTGACCAGACACAGCTGTAGTTTACTGTTAATACCTGACCAGACACAGCTGTAGTCTACTGTTAATACCTGACCAGACACACCTGTAGTTTACTGTTAATACCTGACCAGACACAGCTGTAGTTTACTGTTAATACCTGACCAGACACACCTGTCGTTTACTGTTAATACCTGACCAGACACACCTGTAGTTTACTGTTAATACCTGACCAGACACACCTGTAGTCTACTGTTAATACCTGACCAGACACACCTGTAGTTTACTGTTAATACCTGACCAGACACAGCTGTAGTTTACTGTTAATACCTGACCAGACACACCTGTAGTCTACTGTTAATACCTGACCAGACACACCTGTAGTTTACTGTTAATACCTGACCAGACACAGCTGTAGTTTACTGTTAATACCTGACCAGACACAGCTGTAGTTTACTGTTAATACCTGACCAGGCACAGCTGTAGTTTACTGTTAATACCTGACCAGACACACCTGTAGTCTACTGTTAATACCTGACCAGACACAGCTGTAGTTTACTGTTAATACCTGACCAGACACACCTGTAGTTTACTGTTAATACCTGACCAGACACAGCTGTAGTTTACTGTTAATACCTGACCAGACACAGCTGTAGTTTACTGTTAATACCTGACCAGACACAGCTGTAGTTTACTGTTAATACCTGACCAGACACCCCTGTAGTCTACTGTTAATACCTGACCAGACACAGCTGTAGTTTACTGTTAATACCTGACCAGACACAGCTGTAGTTTACTGTTAATACCTGACCAGACACAGCTGTAGTTTACTGTTAATACCTGACCAGACACACCTGCAGTTTACTGTTAATACCTGACCAGACACAGCTGTAGTTTACTGTTAATACCTGACCAGACACAGCTGTAGTTTACTGTTAATACCTGACCAGACACAGCTGTTGTTTACTGTTAATACCTGACCAGACACAGCTGTAGTTTACTGTTAATACCTGACCAGACACACCTGTCGTTTACTGTTAATACCTGACCAGACACAGCTGTAGTTTACTGTTAAGACCTGACCAAACACAGCTGTAGTTTACTGTTAATACCTGACCAGACACACCTATAGTTTACTGTTAATACCTGACCAGACACAGCTGTAGTTTACTGTTAATACCTGACCAGACACAGCTGTAGTCTACTGTTAATACCTGACAAGACACACCTGTCGTTTACTGTTAATACCTGACCAGACACAGCTGTAGTTTACTGTTAATACCTGACCAGACACAGCTGTAGTTTACTGTTAATACCTGACCAGACACACCTATAGTTTACTGTTAATACCTGACCAGACACAGCTGTAGTCTACTGTTAATACCTGACAAGACACACCTGTCGTTTACTGTTAATACCTGACCAGACACAGCTGTAGTTTACTGTTAATACCTGACCAGACACAGCTGTAGTTTACTGTTAATACCTGACCAGACACACCTATAGTTTACTGTTAATACCTGACCAGACACAGCTGTAGTTTACTGTTAATACCTGACCAGACACAGCTGTAGTCTACTGTTAATACCTGACCAGACACACCTGTAGTTTACTGTTAATACCTGACCAGACACAGCTGTAGTTTACTGTTAATACCTGACCAGACACACCTGTCGTTTACTGTTAATACCTGACCAGACACACCTGTAGTTTACTGTTAATACCTGACCAGACACACCTGTAGTTTACTGTTAATACCTGACCAGACACACCTGTAGTTTACTGTTAATACCTGACCAGACACAGCTGTAGTTTACTGTTAATACCTGACCAGACACAGCTGTAGTTTACTGTTAATACCTGACCAGACACAGCTGTAGTTTACTGTTAATACCTGACCAGACACACCTGTAGTCTACTGTTAATACCTGACCAGACACAGCTGTAGTTTACTGTTAATACCTGACCAGACACAGCTGTAGTTTACTGTTAATACCTGACCAGACACAGCTGTAGTTTACTGTTAATACCTGACCAGACACACCTGTAGTTTACTGTTAATACCTGACCAGACACAGCTGTAGTTTACTGTTAATACCTGACCAGACACAGCTGTAGTTTACTGTTAATACCTGACCAGACACAGCTGTAGTTTACTGTTAATACCTGACCAGACACAGCTGTAGTTTACTGTTAATACCTGACCAGACACACAGGTCGTTTACTGTTAATACCTGACCAGACACAGCTGTAGTTTACTGTTAATACCTGACCAGACACAGCTGTAGTTTACTGTTAATACCTGACCAGACACACCTGTAGTTTACTGTTAATACCTGACCAGACACACCTATAGTTTACTGTTAATACCTGACCAGACACAGCTGTAGTTTACTGTTAATACCTGACCAGACACAGCTGTAGTCTACTGTTAATACCTGACCAGACACACCTGTAGTTTACTGTTAATACCTGCCCAGACACAGCTGTAGTTTACTGTTAATACCTGACCAGACACACCTGTCGTTTACTGTTAATACCTGACCAGACACACCTGTAGTTTACTGTTAATACCTGACCAGACACACCTGTAGTTTACTGTTAATACCTGACCAGACACAGCTGTAGTTTACTGTTAATACCTGACCAGACACAGCTGTAGTCTACTGTTAATACCTGACCAGACACACCTGTAGTTTACTGTTAATACCTGACCAGACACAGCTGTAGTTTACTGTTAATACCTGATCAGACACAGCTGTAGTTTACTGTTAATACCTGACCAGACACACCTGTCGTTTACTGTTAATACCTGACCAGACACACCTGTAGTTTACTGTTAATACCTGACCAGACACAGCTGTAGTTTACTGTTAATACCTGACCAGACACAGCTGTAGTTTACTGTTAATACCTGACCAGACACACCTGTAGTTTACTGTTAATACCTGACCAGACACAGCTGTAGTTTACTGTTAATACCTGACCAGACAGAGCTGTAGTTTATTGTTAATACCTGACCAGACACAGCTGTAGTCTACTGTTAATTCCTGACCAGACACAGCTGTAGTTTACTGTTAATACCTGACCAGACACACCTGTAGTTTACTGTTAATACCTGACCAGACACACCTGTAGTTTACTGTTAATACCTGACCAGACACAGCTGTAGTTTACTGTTAATTCCTGACCAGACACAGCTGTAGTTTACTGTTAATACCTGACCAGACACAGCTGTAGTTTACTGTTAATACCTGACCAGACACACCTGTAGTCTACTGTTAATACCTGACCAGACACAGCTGTAGTTTACTGTTAATACCTGACCAGACACAGCTGTAGTTTACTGTTAATACCTGACCAGACACAGCTGTAGTTTACTGTTAATACCTGACCAGACACACCTGTAGTTTACTGTTAATACCTGACCAGACACAGCTGTAGTTTACTGTTAATACCTGACCAGACACAGCTGTAGTTTACTGTTAATACCTGACCAGACACAGCTGTAGTTTACTGTTAATACCTGACCAGACACAGCTGTAGTTTACTGTTAATACCTGACCAGACACACCTGTCGTTTACTGTTAATACCTGACCAGACACAGCTGTAGTTTACTGTTAATACCTGACCAGACACAGCTGTAGTTTACTGTTAATACCTGACCAGACACACCTATAGTTTACTGTTAATACCTGACCAGACACAGCTGTAGTTTACTGTTAATACCTGACCAGACACAGCTGTAGTCTACTGTTAATACCTGACAAGACACACCTGTCGTTTACTGTTAATACCTGACCAGACACAGCTGTAGTTTACTGTTAATACCTGACCAGACACAGCTGTAGTTTACTGTTAATACCTGACCAGACACACCTATAGTTTACTGTTAATACCTGACCAGACACAGCTGTAGTTTACTGTTAATACCTGACCAGACACAGCTGTAGTCTACTGTTAATACCTGACCAGACACACCTGTAGTTTACTGTTAATACCTGACCAGACACAGCTGTAGTTTACTGTTAATACCTGACCAGACACACCTGTCGTTTACTGTTAATACCTGACCAGACACACCTGTAGTTTACTGTTAATACCTGACCAGACACACCTGTAGTTTACTGTTAATACCTGACCAGACACACCTGTAGTTTACTGTTAATACCTGACCAGACACAGCTGTAGTTTACTGTTAATACCTGACCAGACACAGCTGTAGTTTACTGTTAATACCTGACCAGACACAGCTGTAGTTTACTGTTAATACCTGACCAGACACACCTGTAGTCTACTGTTAATACCTGACCAGACACAGCTGTAGTTTACTGTTAATACCTGACCAGACACAGCTGTAGTTTACTGTTAATACCTGACCAGACACAGCTGTAGTTTACTGTTAATACCTGACCAGACACACCTGTAGTTTACTGTTAATACCTGACCAGACACAGCTGTAGTTTACTGTTAATACCTGACCAGACACAGCTGTAGTTTACTGTTAATACCTGACCAGACACAGCTGTAGTTTACTGTTAATACCTGACCAGACACAGCTGTAGTTTACTGTTAATACCTGACCAGACACACCTGTCGTTTACTGTTAATACCTGACCAGACACAGCTGTAGTTTACTGTTAATACCTGACCAGACACAGCTGTAGTTTACTGTTAATACCTGACCAGACACACCTGTAGTTTACTGTTAATACCTGACCAGACACACCTATAGTTTACTGTTAATACCTGACCAGACACAGCTGTAGTTTACTGTTAATACCTGACCAGACACACCTGTCGTTTACTGTTAATACCTGACCAGACACACCTGTAGTTTACTGTTAATACCTGACCAGACACACCTATAGTTTACTGTTAATACCTGACCAGACACAGCTGTAGTTTACTGTTAATACCTGACCAGACACAGCTGTAGTCTACTGTTAATACCTGACCAGACACACCTGTAGTTTACTGTTAATACCTGACCAGACACAGCTGTAGTTTACTGTTAATACCTGACCAGACACACCTGTCGTTTACTGTTAATACCTGACCAGACACACCTGTAGTTTACTGTTAATACCTGACCAGACACACCTGTAGTTTACTGTTAATACCTGACCAGACACAGCTGTAGTTTACTGTTAATACCTGACCAGACACAGCTGTAGTCTACTGTTAATACCTGACCAGACACACCTGTAGTTTACTGTTAATACCTGACCAGACACAGCTGTAGTTTACTGTTAATACCTGACCAGACACAGCTGTAGTCTACTGTTAATACCTGACCAGACACACCTGTAGTTTACTGTTAATACCTGACTAGACACACCTGTAGTTTACTGTTAATACCTGACCAGACACACCTGTAGTTTACTGTTAATACCTGACCAGACACACCTATAGTTTACTGTTAATACCTGACCAGACACAGCTGTAGTTTACTGTTAATACCTGACCAGACACAGCTGTAGTCTACTGTTAATACCTGACCAGACACACCTGTAGTTTACTGTTAATACCTGACCAGACACAGCTGTAGTTTACTGTTAATACCTGACCAGACACAGCTGTAGTTTACTGTTAATACCTGACCAGACACACCTGTCGTTTACTGTTAATACCTGACCAGACACACCTGTAGTTTACTGTTAATACCTGACCAGACACACCTGTAGTTTACTGTTAATACCTGACCAGACACAGCTGTAGTTTACTGTTAATACCTGACCAGACACAGCTGTAGTTTACTGTTAATACCTGACCAGACACAGCTGTAGTTTACTGTTAATACCTGACCAGACAGAGCTGTAGTTTATTGTTAATACCTGACCAGACACACCTGTCGTTTACTGTTAATACCTGACCAGACACAGCTGTAGTCTACTGTTAATACCTGACCAGACACAGCTGTAGTCTACTGTTAATTCCTGACCAGACACAGCTGTAGTTTACTGTTAATACCTGACCAGACACACCTGTAGTTTACTGTTAATACCTGACCAGACACAGCTGTAGTTTACTGTTAATACCTGACCAGACACAGCTGTAGTTTACTGTTAATACCTGACCAGATACAGCTGTAGTTTACTGTTAATACCTGACCAGACACAGCTGTAGTTTACTGTTTAATTCCTGACCAGACACACCTGTCGTTTACTGTTAATACCTGACCAGACACAGCTGTAGTTTACTGTTAATACCTGACCAGACACAGCTGTAGTCTACTGTTAATACCTGACCAGACACACCTGTAGTTTACTGTTAATACCTGACCAGACACAGCTGTAGTTTACTGTTAATACCTGACCAGACACAGCTGTAGTCTACTGTTAATACCTGACCAGACACACCTGTAGTTTACTGTTAATACCTGACTAGACACACCTGTAGTTTACTGTTAATACCTGACCAGACACACCTGTAGTTTACTGTTAATACCTGACCAGACACACCTATAGTTTACTGTTAATACCTGACCAGACACAGCTGTAGTTTACTGTTAATACCTGACCAGACACAGCTGTAGTCTACTGTTAATACCTGACCAGACACACCTGTAGTTTACTGTTAATACCTGACCAGACACAGCTGTTAGTTTACTGTTAATACCTGACCAGACACAGCTGTAGTTTACTGTTAATACCTGACCAGACACACCTGTCGTTTACTGTTAATACCTGACCAGACACACCTGTAGTTTACTGTTAATACCTGACCAGACACACCTGTAGTTTACTGTTAATACCTGACCAGACACAGCTGTAGTTTACTGTTAATACCTGACCAGACACAGCTGTAGTTTACTGTTAATACCTGACCAGACACAGCTGTAGTTTACTGTTAATACCTGACCAGACAGAGCTGTAGTTTATTGTTAATACCTGACCAGACACACCTGTCGTTTACTGTTAATACCTGACCAGACACAGCTGTAGTCTACTGTTAATACCTGACCAGACACAGCTGTAGTCTACTGTTAATTCCTGACCAGACACAGCTGTAGTTTACTGTTAATACCTGACCAGACACACCTGTAGTTTACTGTTAATACCTGACCAGACACAGCTGTAGTTTACTGTTAATACCTGACCAGACACAGCTGTAGTTTACTGTTAATACCTGACCAGACACACCTGTCGTTTACTGTTAATACCTGACCAGACACAGCTGTAGTTTACTGTTAATACCTGACCAGACACAGCTGTAGTTTACTGTTAATACCTGACCAGACACAGCTGTAGTTTACTGTTAATACCTGACCAGACACAGCTGTAGTTTACTGTTAATACCTGACCAGACACACCTGTAGTTTACTGTTAATACCTGACCAGACACAGCTGTAGTTTACTGTTAATACCTGACCAGACACAGCTGTAGTTTACTGTAAATACCTGACCAGACACAGCTGTAGTCTACTGTTAATACCTGACCAGACACAGCTGTAGTTTACTGTTAATACCTGACCAGACACAGCTGTAGTTTACTGTTAATACCTGACCAGACACAGCTGTAGTTTACTGTTAATACCTGACCAGACACAGCTGTAGTTTACTGTTAATACCTGACCAGACAGAGCTGTAGTCTACTGTTAATTCCTGACCAGTGTTAAATTGCGTCAATTCAAATCTGGTATAGGAACAAAAAGAGGTCAATACACGTCTTCTAAATAGACTAGTATTTTAATTAATGCAAACACTTGAATGGTAAATATGACATTCGTATATACGGGCTCACTGAAAAACCACGCAGGGCAGACAGAGAACTGAGCTTTTGTTATAAGTTCTTCTTTAAATATTCTGACAGGCCCAGCAGGGAGCGGGAACTATCTCTGTCAGAGTAGAGGCTGGGTGTGGTTTAAACTTACCCAACCTATCGTTGGCGCACAGGCTGGTCCCAGCCCCTTAGTTGTTATCTTTACAAATTGTCTCGAGTCAGCAACCTCAGACATAGTTTGATCTTCTTCATTGTGCCCCCGCACATTGACTCTGCAACGGTACCCCCCTGTATATATAGCCTCCCTACTGTTATTTTATTTTACTTCTGCTGTTTTTTTTCTCAACACTTTTTTTGTTGTTGTTTTATTTTTACTTTTTTTGTTAAAAATAAATGCACTGTTGGTTAAGGGCTGTAAGTAAGCATTTCACTGTAATGTCTGCACCTGTTGTATTCGGCGCATGTGACCAATAAAATTTGATTTGATTTGAGAACACATGTCCTTGAGCGGTTTAACAAAGAGGCAGTGTGTGTGTGAGTCACAAGTCTGTCTCAGCCTACCCCCTAACGGTTCCTCACATTAATCACAGCTTGTTATGTTAAACAATCTATATCAGTACAGCACAAACCTATTATGTTTAATCATTAATGTATTCTTTCTAAGCTAGGCATCACATCTAGTTGTAAGAAAATAGATCCCAACAATCCCCCTTTTCACACCCGCTGGGTGTGAACCCAAAATAAGAAATTTCAGGGAAATTTAGGAAATCCCCCTTTTGACACCCACTAGGGTGTCACTCATTAAAATACAATAGAAACAAAAAGAATCACACTTTTATTAATAGTCAATAATGATAATAAAAAGGCCTTCAGTCCTTCCATCTACACCTAACTTGTACTAGGTTGGCTACCAGCCACCCAGGAACTTCAAATCTTCACATAAGGAAAGACAAACATTCACAATAGTTAAAATGGATTTATAAAACACTAGGGTGTCACTCCACCACCTCACCAATAGCAAACCAAGGGTCATCCTCAGTCAGCTTCATCTCAGTGTCTGCATCTCCTTCTTGAGCCCCTAGGAGGGGCATCATACCCGCAGCATGCACGACATCTGTAACAGACTTTCTCAGACAAGGAATCACACAGGCAGCACAGCACATTAATATTAGAAACACAACTACTAGGGTCAGAAATCCAGTAACCACCAATGCAGCATACTTACCAAACCACTCCCCCAACCAGGAGAACAGTCCGGTTTCCTCCACTCCAGCCATGCTCTTCATTTCAGCTGATAGTTTATCTAAACCAACTAGGGCTTTAGAGATACTCCCGTCAGGACTGGTATTGTTAGGGATAAACATACAACAATGGCTTACCATTCTATAGACACCACCCCTTTCTGCCAGATCTAGAGCCAACCTCTTTTTACTAAGTCATATGAGTGAGATGGCGGATAATTGTTCAAAGATCCCTTCTGTTGCATCCCTAGTCCAGCCAATAAATAATTGTTGGTCGTAACAGATATAATTAATCCAATCCACAATTTTGCTTGTCACCCATCAAAAGAACGTGGTAGTAAACCCTTCCCCTAATTGTTTCATAGCTCTGTATCCATCCGATACCCCCCTTGGTATCCCAATCGCATCCATCTAAATAGGGCTATTCTCCTTCTTGTTAAAACTCCTCCTACATCTGTTTAATCCTTGGTTCCTGGTGACTAATTCTAACTAGCTGAACCAGTGGAACCAGGGCGCACGTATCTAGCCACCCTTTTGGAATTCTCTGCCTTACACTGCCTTTACTGGCACACGCCCACCACACATCGGTTACAGGGGCTGTAAGGTTCAAAATTCTCTCCTGTGCTTCCGAACTTAAGTCCGTCACATTACTACTATCTCCAATTGATAATTGGTGATGTCTTTGTTTCTCTTTACCCCCCATCTGGATGTTCAGTCCCACCCGTTCTCATATCCCCATCCCCAAGTGTGTTTAAACACCTGAGTCTAGGAACAATCCGCCGTGGGGGCCGAACACGAATATAATGGGATTTTATAATCCCAAGTTGCTTATTGACATGTACCCCACCCGTTGGCTACGTCCCTAACCCTCATTTTGAATCCTACAGTCTGCCCTTCTCTGACTCCCATTTTGTAGGCCACTCGTCCTTGACGGTCAGTATGTCGGGTCGCTTCTCTTCTCTTTTTACTTCTTAACAATGTTAAGGGGCATAGCGTAATTGGTGGTGGATCTTGACATATCAAGACCATTACCGAGACTATGATGCAACTCAAGTTATCCATATTCCCAAAAACCGCCAACCCTCTCCTGTCCTCAGTCTTTCTGCTTGGTACTACCCCCATACACACCCTGAGAACACACTACAGTGATGATAGGTCGGGGGTAGGAGATCTTCGTTAACAGAGGTGATCCCCAGACCCTATTGGTCCAGTTCTTCTCTCTAACTCTGCATGTATTCAGTGGTGCTTGCATGTGTTCTTACCTTTTTGCAGTGGGTAACGTGGACCCAGGTTGCTCTTTCTGCTATTCTAATGGCAAAGGCAGTGACCAATATAACCTGATAGGGCCCTTCCCAACAGGCCTGCTTCCAGTTTTTCTTCTTTAGGGATGCTCACCAGTCACCTGGTTAGATAGAGTGGGTCACCTTCTCCTTTAGTTCACCTGTGGGGCACAAAACCTCTGACATACGGGTGTGGTCAATAAACTATCTTCACATGTGTTCAGCTCTCAATTTCTATTTCTGACTGCAAAAGTACCACCTACCTAAACAATCACTTAGGTAATATTGGTAATTTATCATCCAATTGCCATCCCTTATTTTTTTATATATTTTTTTAGACGGTCCCTTGCTTCTTTATTGCTCCTCCCACTTCTTTTGTCTTTTATGGTGGCTAAATTCGACTTTCATTCAGTTCAGAATCAATAGTAATCCAATCAATCAATCCCTTATCTTGTAAAAACACTCATGTTTAGTTCAAACTCTGTTCTACCCCGGCTCTTCCGGGCTTGACCTGAAGACTGATGGTTGGACATGACAGGTCCATCCTTAAATCTTTCAAACCTAACACAAACCCCCTAAATTTAACATAACAACCCTTTATAACCATCATACTAGGTGTGTTGTTTTTTATTTGAAAAACCCAATTTGAAAAACAACCACCACAAATAGCCAGGCCCCACTTAATTTGGTAGCTCACTTTTACGACCTAAATACTGCCTAACTTCACTACTTCTCCCCCTAGCCCTGGGCAACGTTCCAATGAGATAAGCTAATCTCTTTCTCCTGGTTATACATTTTGTTAACCTTCAATTACCATCAGTAATCTAAAGATGGTAGTACACACAAAACATGATACAGATATCCCCAGTCCTAACCCATCAATAATTGTTTGTATCAATCTAATTCCTCATAACTAATCCATAAAACCACTCAAAATTCCTCGAGTATACAATGATTATTTAATTGATTACCCTAAATCTGCTACATGTGATCTCATCTCAAATGATCCATTATTAATTATTTGATCAACCCCCTAGGAAAATCTGTCTCCCCTTCTATTGTTCCTGTCCCCCCTGTAAATGTCATATTTCATTTTTTAGCCAATATAATCACGGTTACATCAAATGTTCCCTCCTTTGGCCATTTAGTTACTATCTTTCTGGTCCTTTTTCTCATTTGTTAGAGATATTACCAATATCTTCACTATTTTCTGGGAACCTTCTCTTCATGATTGCTACTAGTGATCCTGCCATCTCTACTTCTGGTGTGGTCTAATGTCTATATTAGGGTGTAAGGTAAATTATTCCTGTTGTCTTTTTCAGCTAAACGTTTTATATCCCTCAGTTAATGGTATTTTCTCCCTAATATATCTTCATACTCTTCCTCTTTCCCTAAATGAGATTTAATCCCTTGCCTTTCCTCTACTATCCTTCTCTCATTACTGGATCAATGATAATAACTGTAATAACTATTAATAATACTTGTAATGACTATTTCACATTAAATTGTGCCTTTTTCTGATAATGTTATAATTGTAGCCTATTGCATTACTTTAGTTTAAAATATAAGTTTGTTTATTTAACAAATCTAGAACCCACTATAGGTTGGTGCTATTCCCTCAGCATAATAGCTAAAGCTACTTGCATCCCCTGGTCCCCGTAACGAAAATAAATTATCGTTCTAGAATTCACCAACTATTTGCATACACCACTGGTGTTAAGCAACCTATCGAATAAAGTAATAACAATTAGAATTTATCAAAGCACTGCCTTCCAGTCAAGTATTTAGACCTCTACTTGAAATCTTACAGCTCAATCTAACTTGCTGGACTGTCTCTATTTTTTTTTGTTTAATTCGCTAACCAGAGCCATAAATTATTCTCCTTTGTCCTCAACTCAATTTTCACAGCTCTATCGCCATTTCAGTTCGCTATTCAATTTCTTTAACTGTTCTCTCTGATTAGGCCCTAATTAATAAAACAAATACTTGCTATCGTTGATAAGTATACATTTAATGATATTCCTATCATTTGAACGATGTACTGTCTCTCACCTATTTATACATTACTTCTATAACCTCATTAGTTATGGTCCGATTACCCATTAAACCTTATCACATAATCAAACAACGGCACAACCTTAAACTCATTTTCTCTACTTTCTCACCCATGATGTACGTCTATGTTCGGGTGAGCAAGTTCATACGTATATATCGTTAGAAATGTATAGGTACCTCTCAAATAATCACTTCGTGGTGTTTTTAGCCAATTCTTGATTGACACAAATCACTTCTTCAAACTTTTTACCTGTGGAACCAAAAAATAGACTGTCATTTCCCGGACATTGCCCTTTAACGGCAGCCCAAACCTTACTATTCCTGTTTTGGGGTGGGTCATTCCTTCTACCGCTCTGGTCACGTCCTCTGTGTTCATGGCCTGTCTGCTAAATGGCATATTATTATTATTATTACTGTATACATCTAAGGTTGCTGGGGCCTCTTTCATTCCCCGCCAATAGATTAGGTAAGGCTGTCAGTGGGTACTGGCCCCCTCCTACTCTCTCTCTCTCTCTCTCTCTCTCACTGCTTCTTCATGCTCTTCTCCCATGTCTATATAGTGCCCTCTGGGAGGTGAAACCGGTCTGTGCATCATTGGTGGAGAGGTTGCTCTACTTCCTTGTTTTCTCTCCTCGCTCAGGTCTCGCATAGTTTGTTCCATTTCTTTCAGCTGCTTTGCGCCTCTTCTCACTTCCTCTTCCATTCTTTTAACTTCCTTTTTTCTTTCTTCTCTCTCTCTCTATCCTCTCTTTCCTGATTCTTCAGTTCTGTTTGGGTCAAACCCCCATCAAGCATCAGGCTTCCCCTGTCGCCGTCACCCGTCAGGCTCATACGACTTTCTTTCTTCCTGTAATCTGGACATGTTCTCAACCCCGTCTCGTATAGCTCTTGCTGCTTCTAGCAGTGCTGCAATATCCAGTGTTGAGCCATTAGCTTTGGTGCCTCGATGTGGGGGTGGAGACGTAGGCAGTTCTGGGTATAATCTTGGTGGCGGTTCCGTAGGAAACCTGGATCCTTCCTTCTTGTCCTGCTTCTCCTTATTGTTCTGTTTTTCTTCCCACATTTTCTTAAGTTTTCAAGCATGGCTAGGCCAATCCGCTCCTTTAGCCTTGCTTTCTCCATTGCGTCTTTGATCTTGCCTCTGCGGGGCTCACCTTCATTCTTCCATTCACCTTCTGCTTTCTGAGTTCTTCTTTTCAGTGTTTCTAGTATTCTGCCAGGTTCTCCGTCTCCTGGGATTCCGTCAGTTGCAATTATACAACCGTCTTCTATCCACTCTTTGTATAATTTTTCTCCTCTCCGTTTCCACTCCTTTCCATCTTTTCCTCCGTTTGTTTCAAGGGTGGACTTCATTACTTTCAGCACCCGTTCCGCCTCTGTGTGTCCCGCCATATTTATGTACACGACACTTCTTTCTTTTTATCTTTCTTTTAGAAATTTAAAATCTCACTTTTAATATATATTTTATTTTAATTTCTCTACCCTAGTATATCTATTCCCAATTGTTATTAACGGGTTATACGGTTTAAGCAACCACAGACTTCTTTAACTCCTAATTAGTTTTCTATCAAGGTATACAGGTTTATTAATTTTAATAACCCGCATTCACTCTTTTATTACACTGGGATCATTCGCACTCTCATTCATACAACACCCTATACTTTAAAGTGCTCCTCCGATCTGGGCTGTAACCCCAAGTACAGCTCCCTGCCAAAGTGCAACACTATAGTGTACTTTAAAGTGCTCCTACGATCCTAGCCGTACGAGTTACGGACCTTGCCGATAGCGCAACACTATCTACAATTTTAAGTGTCCCTCTGATCCTAGCCGTACCCTCGTAGTTACGATCCTTGCCAGTAGCGCAACACTTTTAATCCAATAATTCCCTATACACCCAGTTCCCACCCCTGGTGGTCCTAGCCTGAGGATTTCAGTATTTTCCCTGGTCCTAGCCGTACCCTCGTATTTACGGACCTTGCCGGTGGAACAATGCTCTATGGTACCATGGTTTAACACTCACATTCACCAAAGGTTTGCATGTCACAATATGGTGCTTATCTACTCAAAATAATTCGTATAATAATTCATAATTTAGTTCACTTACATCAAACAGGTGTTTCACAAAATTAATTTGGATAAAGCCAATAAGCAGAACTTTAGTTATATAACAATAGGTGTCTGCTTACCTGTTTTTAGTTGTCCGGACTCTTTGTGAAACACACCGTCCAACGACAGCGATGTCCAATCGGCCGGACAATACCCAGCGAAGTCCCTCTACCAGATCACGTCGGCGGTCACCAATTATTAAATTGCATCAATTCAAATCTGGTATAGGAACAAAAAGAGGTCAATACCACGTCTTCTAAAATAGACTAGTATTTTAATTAATGCAAACACTTGAATGGCCCACTGAAAAACCACACAGGGCAGACAGAGAACTGAGCTTTTGTTATAAGTTCTTCTTTAAATACTCTGACAGAGATAGTTCCCGCTCCCTGCTGGGCCTGTCAGAGTAGAGGCTGGGTGTGGTTTAAACTTACCCAACCTATCGTTGGCGCACAGGCTGGTCCCAGCCCCTTGGCACTTCACTGTTGCCGGGCATTAGTTGTTATCTTTACAACTTGTCTCGAGTCAGCAACCTCAGACATACTTTGTTCTTCTTCATTGTAGCAGAACACATGTCCTTGAGCGGTTTAACAAAGAGGCAGTGTGTGTGTGAGTCACAAGTCTGTCTCAGCCTACCCCCTAACGGTTCATCACATTAATCACAGCTTGTTATGTTAAACAATCTATATCAGTACAGCACAAACCTATTATGTTTAATCATTAATGTATTCTTTCTAAGCTAGGCATCACATCTAGTTGTAAGAAAATAGATACCAACTCCAGATACAGCTGTAGTTTAATGTTAATACCTGACCAGTCACACCTGTAGTTTACTGTTAATACCTGACCAGTCACACCTGTAGTTTACTGTTAATACCTGACCAGACACAGCTGTAGTTTACTGTTAATACCTGACCAGACACACCTGTAGTTTACTGTTAATACCTGACCAGACACAGCTGTAGTTTACTGTTAATACCTGACCAGACACACCTGTAGTTTACTGTTAATACCTGACCAGACACAGCTGTAGTTTACTGTTAATACCTGACCAGACACACCTGTAGTTTACTGTTAATACCTGACCAGACACAGCTGTAGTTTACTGTTAATACCTGACCAGACACAGCTGTAGTTTACTGTTAATACCTGACCAGACACAGCTGTAGTTTACTGTTAATACCTGACCAGACACAGCTGTAGTTTACTGTTAATACCTGACCAGACACACCTATAGTTTACTGTTAATACCTGACCAGACACAGCTGTAGTTTACTGTTAATACCTGACCAGACACAGCTGTAGTTTACTGTTAATACCTGACCAGACACACACACCTGCACTTCTACTGTCAACACTCAACACAACAACACAATAATCACCACAACAACAATCTCTCTGCCAGCATGATAGCTCTCTTCTGCTTTACCTGTTTTCTAATGCATCCTATCCTTCATTCATCCCCCCCTCTCTCTCTCTCTCTCTCTCTCTCTCTCTCTCTCTCTCTCTCTCTCTCTCTCTCTCTCTCTCTCTCTCTCTCTCTCTCTCTCTCTCTCTCTCTCTCTCTCTCTCTCTCTCTCTCTCTCTCTCTCTGTCTGTCCCTGTCCCTTTCTCTCAGAGTTCCAGCAGTGACAGTAGCAGCTGTTTAAATAAGGACAGTGTCTTGGTGAGTACCAGACGGACGTTCTACCTCTCTCTCTCTCTTTCTTCTCCCTGTCCACTCTTTCTTTTTTGATGTCCACTCCCTCGCTCCACTCCTCCGCAGCTGTCTGCAAGGCAGCTGACCTGGCGGGTAGGACTGGAGGAGCTTACACACACACACACACACACACACACACACACACACACACACACACACACACACACACACACACACACACACACACACACACACATATACACGCGGTGGAGTGGTGAATAGCCGTGGTGTGTGTAGGATTTAAAGGATGACGTGAGTGTGTTCTTATGTAACACTGTAACAAACTGCGTGGCCGTTATTTTAAAAAAGTTTTAAAAACCAGCCATGTTAATTGACAAAACATAGCGAATTGAAACGAAAGCCCAGCTCTTCTCCGCAGGTGAGATTAAAGGAGAGGAAAGAAGGGATGATGGAGGATGAGTGGAGCAGCAGGGGATTTAAGAGTGGCAGATAGACATCAGAGAGACAGAAAAGTTAACTACCTGGATTCAACTAACATTCTTCCTCAGTGTGTTCAACCAACAGCACTTTATCTCTCTCTTTATCTTTCTTAGTTTGTCTATTTCTTTATGTCTTAGTTTCACCTTTGATACCTCCTTAAAGTTAAGGTGTTTTACGTTTACTGAGGCTCTGAATGAAAGAAAGAGAAATGAAGAGTGATATAAACTATGTAGAAGTCTGAAGGTTAGGGTTGTGCTGTAGAGAAATAATATTAAATATATTCTTCTGGGTTCTCTCCTCCTCCTCCTCCTCCTCAGTACTGAATCCTGCTTGAGACTCGTTTTGGGGGTCTGTTGTAATCAAAGGCAAGTCAAAGCCAGAGGAAGAAAACAGAGAGAGGGAGATGGAGGAGAGGGAGAGATATTTTTCATTTTCTGATCAAAAACTTGATATATTGTGTTTAGAGAGAGAGAAAGAGGGACTAGATTGTTGCATTGTGGTGTTTTTAGGCTCATAGCTTCTCTGTTACAGAGTTATCTGGAGCTGTCCGTGCTCCAATGGGAGCTGTCCGTGGTCATGAAGTATATTCTCGGTACTAACTCTGTTCTAATGGGAGCTGTTCGTAGTCCTGAAATACATTCTCTGTCCTAACTCTGTTCTAATGGGAGCTGTCCATGGTTCTGAAGTACATTCTCTGTCCTAACTCTGTTCTAATGGGAGCTGTACGTGGTTCTGAAGTATACTCTGTCCATGACACTAAGATCCACTCTGAATGGACAGCTAGACACTAAGATCCACTCTGAATGGACAGCTAGACACTAATATCCACTCTGAATGGACAGCTAGACACTAAGATCCACTCTGAATGGACAGCTAGACCCTAAGATCCACTCTGAATGGACAGCTAGACACTAAGATCCACTCTGAATGGACAGCGAGACACTAAGATCCACTCTACATGTGTAGCTGATGTGAATAGCTAGTTAGCTGTGTATGTGCTAATATCGAGACAAGGATAGGCCCACAGAGATCCTATTAAATGACTAATATCTAAGTCTATGGACAGGCCATTCTCTGCTCCTCACCTCTACCTCCTCCCACTGCTGTGTTTCCCCCTGCTCACCAACGGATGGCGCCACATCCCCATTCACAGCAGGCAGTGTGCAGCAACCTCACAACTGGAGACTGCAGGTCCTAGGAATCTCACTTGTATTTCCTTGTCTCCTCGCTTATTTTACCAAAACCCATTGGAGGCGAAGATCTGAGGGGCGGAACCGCTGACCTTCTCCTCCAATGTGGTCCTCTGTAGCTCAGCTGGTAGAGCACGGCGCTTGTAACGCCAAGGTAGTGGGTTCGATCCCCGGGACCACCCATACACAAAAAAAAAAAAAAAAAAAAATGTATGCACGCATGACTGTAAGTCGCTTTGGATAAAAGCGTCTGCTAAATGGCATATTATATTATTATTATTATTATGTTGTTTGAGAAGGAGATGATGAGAGGACAGAAGGACACAATTGAGATTCCCCCTAGTCACATATAGGTTAGATAGACAATACATCCGGGACCAGCTTACCTTCTCCTAACCCAAACCTTAGCATTAGAGAGGTAGATAGACATTACATCTAGGACGGGCTTAATGTCTGTTTAACACCATGTTGTGGTAGACAGACGACCAGGTTAATGTCTGTTTAACACCATGTTGTGGTAGACAGACGACCAGGTTAATGTCTGTTTAACACCATGTTGTGGTAGACAGATCGACCAGGTTAATGTCTGTTTAACACCATGTTGTGGTAGACAGACGACCAGGTTAATGTCTGTTTAACACCATGTTGTGGTAGACAGACGACCAGGTTAATGTCTGTTTAACACCATGTTGTGGTAGACAGACGACCAGGTTAATGTCTGTTTAACACCATGTTGTGGTAGACAGGCGACCAGGTTAATGTCTGTTTAACACCATGTTGTGGTAGACAGACGACCAGGTTAATGTCTGTTTAACACCATGTTGTGGTAGACAGACGACCAGGTTAATGTCTGTTTAACACCATGTTGTGGTAGACAGACGACCAGGTTAATGTCTGTTTAACACCATGTTGTGGTATACAGACGACCAGGTTAATGTCTGTTTAACACCATGTTGTGGTATACAGACGACCAGGTTAATGTCTGTTTAACACCATGTTGTGGTAGACAGACGACCAGGTTAATGTCTGTTTAACACCATGTTGTGGTATACAGACGACCAGGTTAATGTCTGTTTAACACCATGTTGTGGTATACAGACGACCAGGTTAATGTCTGTTTAACACCATGTTGTGGTATACAGACGACCAGGTTAATGTATGTTTAACACCATGTTGTGGTATACAGATGACCAGGTTAATGTCTGTTTAACACCATGTTGTGGTAGACAGACGACCAGGTTAATGTCTGTTTAACACCATGTTGTGGTAGACAGACGACCAGGTTAATGTCTGTTTAACACCATGTTGTGGTATACAGACGACCAGGTTAGTGTCTGTTTAACACCATGTTGTGGTAGACAGACGACCAGGTTAATGTCTGTTTAACACCATGTTGTGGTATACAGACGACCAGGTTAATGTCTGTTTAACACCATGTTGTGGTATACAGACGACCAGGTTAATGTCTGTTTAACACCATGTTGTGGTAGACAGACGACCAGGTTAATGTCTGTTTAACACCATGTTGTGGTATACAGACGACCAGGTTAATGTATGTTTAACACCATGTTGTGGTATACAGATGACCAGGTTAATGTCTGTTTAACACCATGTTGTGGTAGACAGACGACCAGGTTAATGTCTGTTTAACACCATGTTGTGGTAGACAGACGACCAGGTTAATGTCTGTTTAACACCATGTTGTGGTATACAGACGACCAGGTTAATGTCTGTTTAACACCATGTTGTGGTAGACAGACGACCAGGTTAATGTCTGTTTAACACCATGTTGTGGTAGACAGATGACCAGGTTAATGTCTGTTTAACACCATGTTGTGGTATACAGACGACCTGGTTAATGTCTGTTTAACACCATGTTGTGGTAGACAGACGACCAGGTTAATGTCTGTTTAACACCATGTTGTGGTAGACAGATGACCAGGTTAATGTCTGTTTAACACCATGTTGTGGTATACAGACGACCAGGTTAATGTCTGTTTAACACCATGTTGTGGTATACAGACGACCAGGTTAATGTCTGTTTAACACCATGTTGTGGTATACAGACGACCAGGTTAATGTCTGTTTAACACCATGTTGTGGTATACAGACGACCAGGTTAATGTCTGTTTAACACCATGTTGTGGTATACAGACGACCAGGTTAATGTCTGTTTAACACCATGTTGTGGTATACAGACGACCAGGTTAATGTCTGTTTAACACCATGTTGTGGTATACAGGCGACCAGGTTAATGTCTGTTTAACACCATGTTGTGGTAGACAGACGTACCAGGTTAATGTCTGTTTAACACCATGTTGTGGTAGACAGACGACCAGGTTAATGTCTGTTTAACACCATGTTGTGGTATACAGACGACCAGGTTAATGTCTGTTTAACACCATGTTGTGGTATACAGACGACCAGGTTAATGTCTGTTTAACACCATGTTGTGGTATACAGACGACCAGGTTAATGTCTGTTTAACACCATGTTGTGGTAGACAGACGACCAGGTTAATGTCTGTTTAACACCATGTTGTGGTAGACAGACGACCAGGTTAATGTCTGTTTAACACCATGTTGTGGTAGACAGACGACCAGGTTAATGTCTGTTTAACACCATGTTGTGGTATACAGACGACCAGGTTAATGGTATCCATCACACAGATGCTGCTGGTTTGGTTTTCTACCACAGCTAGAGAGTAACACTGTTTTAGGAGGACCTGCCTTTTGGTTACTTCTCTGCAGTAATGTTGTGGTACACAGACAACCAGGCTAATGCAGTAATGTTGTGGTACACAGACAACCAGGCTAATGCAGTAATGTTGTGGTACACAGACAACCAGGCTAATGCAGTAATGTTGTGGTACACAGACAACCAGGCTAATGCAGTAATGTTGTGGTACATAGACAACCAGGCTAATGCAGTAATGTTGTGGTACACAGA
>NW_025534409.1:12500-22500 GCF_020615455.1 Coregonus clupeaformis | reverse complement strand
TGCACCACCGCCAAGGGATGAACATGCTAAGGGTGCAGGGGAAGGGAGAAGGTGGGCAGATGTGGTTGGAAAAGTAGGAGAGGAAGGCAGTGTGGATACGGGGACAATTGTGGTAGATCAGAACAAAGAAGGAGGGGGAAATGTAGGTGAGATTGCGACTGCCGTCGCTGAGGTGGTGCTGGAAAATGAAATTGGAGGTCAAGAGGAGATTGAAATAATGGAAAAGGAAGCAGGTCTTTTCAAAGTACCGAGGAGTAAGAGGAAGAATTTAAGGGGTGGTGAAGGTATAGAGATTGATAAATCAGCTGAAGATAAACAGGTTGTAGAGATGGTTGAGTTTTCTTCTGGGGAGGATAGCGAGAGTGAGTCATCTGATGCGTCACAACAAAATAGTGAGATAAATGGGGTGGAAGGGAGGTAAAGTGGGGAGAACAAGTATTTGATACACTGCCGATTTTGCAGGTTTTCCTACTTACAAAGCATGTAGAGGTCTGTAATTTTTATCATAGGTACACTTCAACTGTGAGAGACGGAATCTAAAACAAAAATCCAGAAAATCACATTGTATGATTTTTAAGTAATTAATTTGCATTTTATTGCATGAAATAAGTATTTGATCACCTACCAACCAGTAAGAATTCCGGCTCTTTGCAAACGCCATGCTCTACCAACTGAGCTACATCCCTGCCGGCCATTCCCTCCCCTACCCTGGACGACGCTGGGCCAATTGTGCGCCGCCCCATGGGTCTCCTGGTCGCGGCCGGCTACGACAGAGCCTGGATTCGAACCAGGATCTCTAGTGGCACAGCCTTAGACCACTGCGCCACTCGGGAGTTCTCCACTCATTACCTGTATTAACTGCACCTGTTTGAACTCGTTACCTGTATGAAAGACACCTGTCCACACACTCAATCAAACAGACTCCAACCTTTCCACAATGGCCAAGACCAGAGAGCTGTGTAAGGACATCAGGGATAAAATTGTAGACCTGCAAAAGGCTGGGATGGGCTACAGGACAATAGGCAAGCAGCTTGGTGAGAAGGCAACAACTGTTGGCGCAATTATTAGAAAATGGAAGAAGTTCAACATGACGGTCAATCACCCTCAGTCTGACCATCTGGATGATCCAGAGGAGGAATGGGAGAAGGTCATGTGGTCTGATGAGACAAAAATAGAGATTTTTGGTCTAAACTCCACTCGCCGTGTTTGGAGGAAGAAGAAGGATGAGTACAACCCCAAGAACACCATCCCAACCGTGAAGCATGGAGGTGGAAACATCATTCTTTGGGGATGCTTTTCTGCAAAGGGGACAGGACGACTGCACCGTATTGAGGGGAGGATGGATGGGGCCATGTATTGCGAGATCTTGTCCAACAACCTCATTCCCTCAGTAAGAGAATTGAAGATGGGTGGTGGCTGGGTCTTCCAGCATGACAACGACCCGACACACAGCCAGGGCAACTAAGGAGTGGCTCCGCAAGAAGCATCTCAAGGTCCTGGAGTGGCCTAGCCAGTCTCCAGATCTGAACCCAATAGAACATCTTTGGAGGGAGCTGAAAGTCCGTATTGCCCAGCGACAGCCCCGAAACCTGAAGGATCTGGAGAAGGTCAGTATGGAGGAGTGGGCCAAAATCCCTGCTGCAGTGTGTGCAAACCTGGTCAAGACCTACAGGAAACGTATGATCTCTGTAATTGCAAACAAAGGTTTCTGTACCAAATATTACGTTTTCTGATGTATCGAATACTTATGTCATGCAATAAAATGCAAATTAGTTACTTAAAAATCATACAATGTGATTTTCTGGATTTTTGTTTTAGATTCCGTCTCACAGTTGAAGTGTACCTATGATAACAATTACAGACCTCTACATGCTTTGCAAGTAGGAAAACCTGCAAAATGGCAGTGTATCAAATACTTGTTCTCCCCACTGTATGGGATGGAGAAGGTATGTCAATTTCTGAAGTTGACAAAAGGGAAGAAATATATGCAGGATTATAATGTAACATATTTTTTTCCCTGAAAGTGAATTGATTATTGAATCAGCAAACTTTCTGATGTCAAAACTAACATGGGGAGGTTTGACAAGCCCTAAAATTGCTAGACTCAAGAAAGTGGTTACGAGAGTGATAAGTGATGGAAATTCTAAAGAAAATAAAAGTTCATTCGCAGCCTTAACTCTGTAAAGAGATGTGGTTTCTGTGTCTTCCTCTGTATTTTTTCCATCCATGAGCAGTTTTAAGATTTCTTCTTTAAATGTAAAAAAAGATTATTTATTTATTGCTGGGAATTTTAACTGCACAGTCAGTGATTTAGATAGAAATCACAAAGAACCTCATATAGCCTTCAGGACTTTTTTTAAATGCCTCATTGTAACACATGAACTGTGTGATATTTGGCGGAGTCAACATGGAGGTACGAGACAGTACACCTGGGCGCATGTGAGAGAGAACACCATCTCTATGGCCAGGTTAGATAGGTTTTATTGTTTTGAGCATGAATCTCAGGTCTGTAAATCAAGTGTGATAACCCCAGTGGGATTTTCTGGTCATTGTTTAATAACAGAGGTGGTGTTCATTAATGATGTAAAACCCAAAAGCGCATACTGGCATTTGAATATAACTTTATTGAGTGATGCTCACTTCAGGAAATGTTTTAGTTTTTTCTGGGAGCGGTGGAGGTCTCAAAAGGCCAGTTTTGTATCCTTTCAACAGTGGTGGGATATAGGGCAAATCCAGATTCAACAATTCTGTAATCAATACACGAGGAATGTCACCAAGGATATCACCAGATCAATGAAAGCCCTAGAGACGGAAAAAGTGAAACTCATGACGTTGGTTGAGACCACAGGAGATCGAGGCCATACTCATGCCCTCAAGAGGAAAAAAGCTGCATTGGCAGACCTGCTGGGTATCAGAGCACAGGGGGCATTGGTGAGAAGTACGTTTCAGGGAATCTCTAAAATGGATGCCTCATCCAAATTTTTCTTTGGTTTAGAGAAAAAGAATGGACAAAGAATAATTATTCATTGTCTCAAATCAGCTGTTGGACAGGAGCTCACTAGCCCTAGTGAAATTAGAAAGAGGGCAGTAGAGTTCTATGTTGAGCTCTACAAGTGTGAGTACAAAGATTATAAAACAGTGACACAGCAGTTCCTTGATGGGCTCCCACAGGTGGCTGTAGAAGTTCAGGTTGAGCTAGAGCAACCATTGTCTTTGCAGGAGCTATACACTGCATTAAAAGGCATGGAAAATGGAAGGGCACCAGGCATTGATGGGCTTCCTGTTTACTTTTTTAAGTATTTTTGGGCTATGTTGGGAGAGGATTGGCTAGCAGTAGTTAATGATAGTTTAACCTGAGGATTACTACCAATAAGCTGCAGAAGGGCTGTCCTCACCCTACTGCCCAAAAAGGGTGACCCTAGGGAGGTGAAGAACTGGAGGCCAGTGGCTTTATTGTGCACTGATTATAAGTTCCTGTCAAAGGCTTTGTCCAACAGGCTGAGTGAGATGATGGGGCAAATCATACATACGGACCAGTCCTACTGTGTTCCTGGCAGGCAGATAGGGGATAACATTTATCTGATTCTGGATTTTTTGGACATCTCTAGGGCTATTGGGTTGGATGCTGGTCTAATTTCAATTGATCAGGAAAAGGCATTTGACCGAGTTTAACATCAATACTTATGGCACACTTTTGAGGCGTTTGGGTTCAGCTCTGGTTTTATTGCCATGATAAAGGTGATATATGGTGACATTTAAAGTGTATTGAAAGTTAACGGTGGCTTGAGTGCTCCTTTTAAAGTGTGTAGAGGTATTAGGCAGGGATGTTCTTTGTCGGGAATGTTATATGCCATTGCCAAGATGAAAACGTCTCATTTCCAAGACTAGGGATTACACCCAATATCCCAGAGTCAGAAAGAAAGGCGTTATTACTGGATTTGAGAGGGTTGGAAGAGGTGGGTTTGGATGAGGTGAATGGGAAAGACTTATATAGGGGGTGTGTCAAGGTGATGAATAAAGATACATTGAAAAATTGAAAACACCCATTCATGCAGTGGAAATGTTTTTTTGGGATTAAGTTCATTTTCATGGCAAAGAAGGACTTTGCAATTAATTGCAATTCATCTGATCACTCTTCATGACATTCTGGAGTATATACAAATTACCATCATCAAAACTGAGGCAGCAGACTTTGTGAAAATTTGAATTTGTGTCATTCTCAAAGCTTTTGACCACGACTGTAGTGTGTAGTGTGTAGTGTGTGTAGAGTGTGTAGTGTGTGTAGTGTTTGTAGTGTGTATGGTGTGTAGTGTGTATGGTGTGTAGTGTGTGTAGTGTGTAGTGTTTGTAGTGTGTAGTGTAGTGTGTATAGTGTGTAGTGTGTAGTGTGTGTAGTGTGTGTAGTGTGTGTAGTGTTTGTAGTGTAGTGTGTAGGGTGTGTAGTGTGTGTAGTGTGTGTAGTGTTTGTAGTGTGTACGGTGTGTAGTGTGTGTAGTGTGTGTAGTGTTTGTAGTGTAGTGTGTAGGGTGTGTAGTGTGTGTAGTGTGTGTAGTATGTAGTGTTTGTAGTGTGTAGTGTAGTGTGTATAGTGTGTAGTGTGTAGTGTGTGTAGTGTGTGTAGTGTGTATAGTGTGTAGTGTGTGTAGTGTGTGTAGTGTGTGTAGTGTTTGTAGTGTAGTGTGTAGGGTGTGTAGTGTAGTTTGTGTAGTGTGTAGTATGTAGTGTGTGTAGTGTGTAGTGTAGTGTGTAGCGTGTAGTGTGTAGTGTGTGTAGAGTGTGTAGTGTGTGTAGTGTGTAGTGTAGTGTGTATAGTGTGTAGTGTGTAGTGTGTGTAGAGTGTGTAGTGTGTGTAGTGTTTGTAGTGTGTATGGTGTGTAGTGTGTATGGTGTGTAGTGTGTGTAGTGTGTGTAGTATGTAGTGTTTGTAGTGTGTAGTGTAGTGTGTATAGTGTGTAGTGTGTAGTGTGTAGTGTGTGTAGTGTGTGTAGTGTGTATAGTGTGTAGTGTGTGTAGTGTGTGTAGTGTGTGTAGTGTTTGTAGTGTAGTGTGTAGGGTGTGTAGTGTAGTTTGTGTAGTGTGTAGTATGTAGTGTGTGTAGTGTGTAGTGTAGTGTGTAGCGTGTAGTGTGTAGTGTGTGTAGAGTGTGTAGTGTGTGTAGTGTGTAGTGTAGTGTGTATAGTGTGTAGTGTGTAGTGTGTGTAGAGTGTGTAGTGTGTGTAGTGTTTGTAGTGTGTATGGTGTGTAGTGTGTATGGTGTGTAGTGTGTGTAGTGTGTGTAGTGTGTAGTGTTTGTAGTGTGTAGTGTAGTGTGTATAGTGTGTAGTGTGTGTAGTGTGTATAGTGTGAAGTGTTTGTAGTGTAGTGTGTAGCGTTTAGTGTGTGTGTAGTGTGTGTAGTGTGTAGTGTGTGTAGTGTAGTGTGTAGTGTGTGTAGTGTGTGTAGTGTGTAGTGTGTGTAGTAGTGTGTGTAGTGTGTAGTGTAGTGTGTAGTGTGTGTAGTGTGTAGTGTGTAGTGTAGTGTGTGTAGTGTGTGTAGTGTGTAGTGTGTGTAGTGTGTAGTGTAGTGTGTAGTGTGTGTAGTGTGTAGTGTGTAGTGTGTGTAGTGTGTAGTGTGTAGTGTAGTGTGTAGTGTAGTGTGTAGTGTGTAGTGTGTGTGTAGTGTGTAGTGTGTAGTGTGTAGTGTGTAGTGTGTGTAGTGTAGTGTGTAGTGTGTAGTGTAGTGTGTAGTGTTTGTGTAGTGTGTGTAGTGTAGTGTGTAGTGTGTAGTGTGCACTGTGTGTATTGTGTAATGTGTAGTGTGTAGTGTGTATAGTGTGTGTAGTGTGTAGTGTGTAGTGTGTAGTGTGTAGTGTAGTGTGTGTAGTGTGTGTAGTGTGTAGTGTGTAGTGTGTAGTGTGTAGTGTGTAGTGTAGTGTGTGTAGTGTGTGTAGTGTGTGTAGTGTGTGTAGTGTAGTGTGTAGTGTGTAGTGTGTAGTGTAGTGTGTGTAGTGTATAGTGTTTAGTGTGTAGTGTACTGTGTGTAGTGTGTGTAGTGTGTGTAGTGTGTGTAGTGTAGTGTGTAGTGTGTAGTGTGTAGTGTAGTGTGTAGTGTGTGTAGTGTGTGTAGTGTGTGTAGTGTGTGTAGTGTAGTGTGTAGTGTGTAGTGTGTAGTGTAGTGTGTGTAGTGTATAGTGTTTAGTGTAGTGTAGTGTGTAGTGTAGTGTGTAGTGTAGTTTGTGTGTAGTGTGTAATGTAGTGTGTGTAGTGTGTGTTGTGTGTGTAGTGTGTATTGTGTAGTGTGTAGTGTGAAATGTAGTGTGTGTGTAGTGTAGTGTGTAGTGTAGTGTGTAGTGTAGTGTAGTGTAGTGTGTAATGTAGTGTGTAGTGTAGTGTAGTGTAGTGTAGTTTGTGTGTAGTGTGTAGTGTGTAATGTAGTGTGTGTAGTGTGTGTTGTGTGTGTAGTGTGTAGTGTGTAGTGTGTAGTGTGTAGTGTGTGTAGTGTGTGTAGTGTGTGTAGGTTGTAGTGTAGTGTGTAGTTTAGTGTGTGTAGTGTGTGTAGTGTGTGTGTAGTGTAGTGTATGTAGTGTATGTAGTGTGTGTGTAGTGTGTAGTGAGTGTAGTGTGTGTAGTGTGTGTAGTGTGTAGTGTGTAGTGTGTGTAGTGTCTGTAGTGTGTAGTGTGTAGTGTGTAGTGTAGTGTGTGTAGTATGTAGTGTAGTGTGTGTAGTGTGTGTAGTGTAGTGTGTGTAGTGTGTGTAGTGTATGTAGTGTGTGTGTAGTGTGTAGTGAGTGTAGTGTGTGTAGTGTGTGTAGTGTGTAGTGTGTAGTGTGTGTAGTGTCTGTAGTGTGTAGTGTGTAGTGTGTAGTGTAGTGTGTGTAGTATGTAGTGTAGTGTGTGTAGTGTGTGTAGTGTAGTGTGTGTAGTGTGTGTAGTGTGTGTAGTGTAGTGTGTAGTATGTAGTGTGTGTAGTGTGTGTAGTTTGTTTAGTGTGTAGTGTAGTATGTGTAGTGTAGTGTGTAGTGTGTATAGTGTAGTGTGTAGTGTGTGTAGTGTAGTGTATGTAGTGTATGTAGTGTGTATGTAGTGTGTAGTGAGTGTAGTGTGTGTAGTGTGTGTAGTGTGTAGTGTGTAGTGTGTGTAGTGTCTGTAGTGTGTAGTGTGTAGTATGTAGTGTAGTGTGTGTAGTATGTAGTGTAGTGTGTGTAGTGTGTGTAGTGTAGTGTGTGTAGTGTGTGTAGTGTGTGTAGTGTAGTGTGTAGTATGTAGTGTGTGTAGTGTGTGTAGTTTGTGTAGTGTGTAGTGAAGTATGTGTAGTGTAGTGTGTAGTGTGTATAGTGTAGTGTGTAGTGTGTGTAGTGTAGTGTATGTAGTGTATGTAGTGTGTGTGTAGTGTGTAGTGAGTGTAGTGTGTGTAGTGTGTGTAGTGTGTAAGGTAAATAGTGTGTGTAGTGTCTAGTGTGTAGTGTGTATTGTGTGTGGAGTGTGTAGTGTGTGTAGTGTGTAGTGTGTGTGTAGTGTGTAGTATGTAGTGTGTAGTATGTAGTGTGTGTGTAGTGTGTAGTGTGTAGTGTGTAGTGTGTTTAGTGTGTAGTGTATTCTGTGTGTGTAGTGTGTAGTGTGTGTAGAGTGTGCAGTGTGTGTAGTATGTAGTGTTTAATGTGTAGTGTGTAGTGTGTAGTGTGTGTAGTGTGTAGTGTGTGTAGTGTAGTGCGTGTAGTGTGTAGTGTGTAGTGTGTGTAGTGTGTAGTGTATTGTGTGTGTGTGTGGTGTGTAGTGTGTGTAGTGTGTGTAGTGTGTAGTGTAGTGTGTGTGTAGTGTGTAGTGTGTAGTGTGTGTGTAGTGTGTAGTGTGTGTAGTGCAGTGTAGTGTTAGTGTGTGTAGTGTGTAGTGTATTGTGTGTGTGTAGTGTGTAGTGTGTAGTGTAGTGTGTGTAGTGTGTGTAGTGTATGTAGTGTGTGTAGTGTGTAGTGTAGTGTAGTGTGTAGTGTAGTGTGTAGTGTGTGTAGTGTGTGTGTAGTGTAGTGTGTAGTGTGTAGTGTGTAGTGTGTGTAGTGTGTAGTGTGTGTAGTGTAGTGCGTGTAGTGTGTAGTGTGTAGTGTGTGTAGTGTGTAGTGTATTGTGTGTGTGTAGTGTGTAGTGTAGTGTGTAGTGTAGTGTGTAGTGTGTAGTGTGTGTAGTGTAGTGCGTGTAGTGTGTAGTGTGTAGTGTGTAGTGTATTGTGTGTGTAGTGTAGTATGTAGTGTGTGTAGTGTGTGTAGTGTGTAGTGTAGTGTGTGTGTAGTGTGTAGTGTGTGTAGTGTGTGTAGTGTGTAGTGTGTGTAGTGTAGTGCGTGTAGTGTGTAGTGTGTGTAGTGTGTAGTGTATTGTGTGTGTGTAGTGTGTAGTGTGTAGTGTAGTGTGTGTAGTGTGTGTAGTGTATGTAGTGTGTGTAGTGTGTAGTGTAGTGTAGTGTGTAGTGTAGTGTGTAGTGTGTGTAGTGTGTGTGTAGTGTAGTGTGTAGTGTGTAGTGTGTAGTGTGTGTAGTGTGTAGTGTGTGTAGTGTAGTGCGTGTAGTGTGTAGTGTGTAGTGTGTGTAGTGTGTAGTGTATTGTGTGTGTGTAGTGTGTAGTGTAGTGTGTAGTGTAGTGTGTAGTGTGTAGTGTGTGTAGTGTAGTGCGTGTAGTGTGTAGTGTGTAGTGTGTGTAGTGTGTAGTGTATTGTGTGTGTGTAGTGTTTAGTGCAGTGTGTAGTGTAGTGTGTAGTGTAGTGTGTAGTGTAGTGTGTGTGTGGTGTGTAGTGTGTAGTGTATTGTGTGTGTAGTGTGTAATGTAGTGTGTGTAGTGTGTGTAGTGTGTGTTGTGTGTGTAGTATGTAGTGTGTAGTGTGTTGTGTGTGTAGTGTGTAGTGTGTAGCGTGTAGTGTGTGTAGTGTGTAATGTGTGTAGAGTGTGTGTGTAGTGTGTGTAGTGTGTAGTGTGTGTAGTGTAGTGTGTAGTGTGTGTAGTGTAGTGTGTAGTGTGTGTAGTGTAGTGTGTGTAGTCTGTAGTGTGGGTAGTGTGTGTAGTGTGTGTAGTGTGTATGTGGGTAGTGTGTAGTCTCTCTCTCTCTCTCTCTCTCTCTCTCTCTCTCTCTCTCTCTCTCTCTCTCTCTCTCTCTCTCTCTCTCTCTCTCTCTCTCTCTCTCTCTCTCTCTCTCTCTCTCTCTCTCTCTCTCTCTCTCTCTCTCTCTCTCTCTCTCTCTCTCTCTCTCTCTCTCTCTCTCTCTCTCTCTCTCTCTCTCTCTCTCTCTCTCTCTCTCTCTCTCTCTCTCTCTCTCCCTCTCTCTCTCTCTCTCCTCTCTCTCTCTCTCTCTCTCTCTCTCTCTCTCTCTCTCTCTCTCTCTCTCTCTCTCTCTCTCTCTCTCTCTCTCTCTCTCTCTCTCTCTCTCTCTCTCTCTCTCTCTCTCTCATCACCATATCGGCAACATCAGCAATTATGCTGAAACAGGGACATATTTTTTTGGTAACTTTCTCTCTCCCTCCCTCTTTTCCTCATTCATTTTTTATAGCAGCTTCTTCTTCCCCCTTTGAAGTGATCTTGTTAAGATGCTCCAGTGGTTGCAGTGAGACAGTAGATAATTAACAGGATGTATTATTGAGGAACACTAGCAGTGTTTCAACTCTCATTTCCGTTCTGAAAGTAGAAAAGAATATCGTCACACCTTTTTATTGCTGTGAAATGTTGGTGATAGTTCCTTTAGCCTGTAGCCGACCCGTAGTGTAAGGTGTCTGTTAGGTTCAGCTGATTGTCAGTTTCAGTTTCCATAGCTACACCTGACCACCTGGTCAACACATTGTCAGACACTTTGACACAACCCCTCAAGTTTCAGAAGTATGATTCAGTGTTTAGGTATCCATTATACAGCTTCCATGGTGATATGTGGAGATGTTGTTCCATTATACAGCTTCCATGGTGATATGTGGAGATGTTGTTCCATTATACAGCTTCCATGGTGATATGTGGAGATGTTGTTCCATTATACAGCTTCCATGGTGATATGTGGAGA
>NW_025534409.1:5000-7500 GCF_020615455.1 Coregonus clupeaformis | reverse complement strand
AGGGTAGAAGAGGATCTAAACCCTGACAGCACTTTGGCAAATGAAGCCTCCGTCTCTCCACTGAAGCCAATCAATTACCTGCTATTTTACATTCTAATGAAGCGTCTGTCTCTCCACTGAAGCTAATCAATTACCTGCTATTGTACATTCTCATTCTCTCCATTCCTTTCATTTTCTTCCCTCTTATTCACCCTATCATATATCTCATATCTCTTTCCTCTCTCTTCTGTTCTGTTGTCTCTCCTCTCTCTTTCCTCCCTCTTCTGTTCTGTTGTCTCTCCTCTCTCTTTCCTTCCCCTTCTGTTCTGTTGTCTCTCCTCTCTCTTTCCTTCCCCTTCTGTTCTGTTGTCTCTCCTCTCTCTTTCCTTCCCCTTCTGTTCTGTTGTCTCTCCTCTCTCTTTCCTTCCCCTTCTGTTCTGTTGTCTCTCCTCTCTCTTTTCGTCCTCTTCTGTTCTGTTGTCTCGTATCTTCTCCATTGATTGGTGTTAGCCAGGGGGTTTAGGACAGAGGGATGAGGATAGGGGGAGGAGGGAGGATAAGAGAGGAGAGGGGGAGGAGGGAGGAAAAGAGAGGAGAGGGGGAGGAGGGAGGATAAGAGAGGAGAGGGGGAGGAGGGAGGATAAGAGAGGAGAGGGGGAGGAGGGAGGAAAAGAGAGGAGAGGGGGAGGAGGGAGGATAAGAGAGGAGAGGGGGGAGGAGGGAGGATAAGAGAGGAGAGGGGAGGAGGGAGGAAAAGAGAGGAGAGGGGGAGGAGGGAGGAAAGAGAGGAGAGGGGAGGAGGAGGATAAGAGAGGAGAGGGGAGGAGGGAGGATAAGAGAGGAGAGGGGGAGGAGGGAGGATAAGAGAGGAGAGGGGGAGGAGGGAGGAAAAGAGAGGAGAGGGGGAGGAGGGAGGAAAAGAGAGGAGAGGGGGAGGAGGAAGGGGGAGGAGGGCTAGCCTCACAGTCTCACCTCTTCTGCGATCCTATCACCCATGAAATGAAAAAAAAACACTCATCCCAGAATTACATGCATCATTTCTTCTTCTTCTTCTTCTTCTTCTTCTTCTTCTGTTTCTTCTTCTTCTTCTTCTTCTTCTTCTTCTTCTTCTTCTTCTTCTTCTTCTTCTTCTTCTTCTTCTTCTCTTTCTCTCTCCCTCCATCCGTCTGTCCCTGGCCCCTGGTTCTGTGGTGAAATTACATCTGGAACACTCCAGACTCTGTTCAGCAGCCTGATGAAACATGGGCCCAGGGGAGAACGAGAGAGGGTGGGAGGGAGGGAGGGAGAGAGGGAGAGAGGGAGGGGGAGGGAGAGAGGGAGGGATAGGGAAGTAGCAGGTGTTACAGTTCAGATATTGTGAAAGCTGTTAAATTACTAACAGATTGGTGTAAACGTAATGAAGAGTTAACAACGTGAGATACTTTAACAACACCTAAGACGAAATGTTGGGAAAAAGGGGAAAGATGGAGAGCAGTAGAGAGAGAGGTGTACAGGAGAGAAAGAGATGGAGAAGACTAGAGAGAGAAGTGTACAGGAGAGAAAGAGATGGAGAAGACTAGAGAGAGAGGTGTACAGGAGAGAAAGAGATGGAGAGCACTAGAGAGAGAGATGTAAAGGAGAGAAAGAGATGGAGAGCACTAGAGAGAGAGGTGTAAAGGAGAGAAAGAGATGGAGAGAGGTGTACAGGACAGAAAGGTGTGGTAGTAATTGTCTGTGAATGAGGACAACAGGTACATATTTCAGACGTAAGGGACGCCATGCAGTGCTCTAGTCCATTTCAGACACATTCTGCCCTCATCAATAAATTACATATTAATGCCTCTCTCTCTCTCTCTCTCCCTCTCTCTCTCTCTCTCTCTCTCTCTCTCTCTATCTCTCTCTCTCCCTCTCTCTCCCTCTCTCTCTCTCTCTCTCTCTCTCTCTCCCTCTCTCTCTCTCTCTCTCTCTCTCTCTCTCTCTCTCTCTCTCTCTCTCTCTCCCCTCTTTATCCTATCCTCCCCTCCTCTGCTAACCCATGGGACCAAATCTGTGCTGGGGTATTTATATATATATATAAAATGTATATATTTATTTATTTTATATATACGTAGGTCCCAATATCTAGCACCCACTTGGTCGGATCATAACCTAATTACAACTTCAAGGGAATCTGATCTAACGTCTAGGGAACATTCTGGGTTTGCTGGGCTATATGCTCCCGGACCAGTTATGTACTTAAAGTGGCAATATCTAACTATTTGGGCGACCCGACCAAATTCACATAGAAATATGAGTTATAGATCTATCATTCTACCTCGAAAACAAGTCTAAGAAGTGGTAGATATGTTCTAGGTGCGCTATTTCTATGCTTCCCCTTTTTAAGTTTGGTTTTTGCGTCTTCTACTTTCAATTTTGTACACTAGCTTCAAACAGCTGAAACAGCAACATAGATGATAGATGGTACAATGATTCTCTACACTATGCTAGTTTATTTTGTCACATAAACTGAAATTAGGCTAATGATTAGAGTTTTAGCAACCAG